>NC_092423.1:48812570-48992268 GCF_036169615.1 Heliangelus exortis | reverse complement strand
AGCCTGGAGCATGTCCAGAGAAGGGCAATGAAGCTGGTGAAGGGTCTAGAACTCAAGTCTTATGAGGAGCATCTGAGGGAACTGGGGTTGTTCAGTCTGAAGAAAAGGAAGCTGAGGGGAGACCTTATTTCTCTCTACAACTACCTGAAAGGAGGTTCTAGTGAGGTGGGGACCAGTCTCTTCTCCCAAGTGACAAGTGGTAGAACAAGAGGAGATGGCCTCAAGTTGCACAAGGGGAGGTTTAGATTGGATATTATGAAAAATTTCTTCAGTGAAAGGGCTGTCAGGCACTGGAACAGGCTTCCCAGGGCAATGGTGGAGTCACCACCCCTGGAAATGTTTAAAAAAATGTGTAGATGTCATGCTTAGGGACATGGTTTAGTGATAGACTTGGCAGTGCTAGGTTAATGGTTGATGATCTCAATCAAAACAATCCAATGATTCTATGATTTATGGTAATAAATTGGCAAATTAGTAAGTGATGCTTTACTGCCTGCTCCTGAGTCATGAGCAGAGGTCACAAGGCTATAACCTCATCCTGCTAGGTTTTTCAGACAGCTTGTGCCATAAGACTGCAGAAGGCAGACTAGGTATGTATGCATTTAGGGCTCCAGTCTTTAAACAGAAATCTTTAATACTCTGTGATTCTTCTGCAGTTTGGTAGCTTCCAGTACAGCTGCAGAAGGATGGTTTTCTAGCTTTGGTTTTAAAAAGAGCAATAGGACCGTTTCTAGTGGCAAAAGATGCTGTTGCTGTTCTTACCATGAAAGAAAGACCAAGGGACTGCAGTCAGGGGAATTAAATACTCCCTGTTTCCTGAGAAGGTGTGAGCAGAAACTTGGCCAGTCCCTCCTAACAAGAGGAAAACACTCTCTTTGCAACCAAGTGCTGGTCTGGCTCACTGGGAACATAGGTCTTCAACTGTGTTAATCAGGGACATTTAAGTAAGAATCTGGTTTTACAGATTTTGCTGCAGTCTTCTTGCTGGAGCTGGGCTTCAGCTTGTTTCCTACTATGCAGTGCTAGGACCTTGCTTCTTCAGTGTCTAATTAGCCTTTCTCTGGGAGTCTTGCCCAAATAATGATTTCAAGTCTTGGCCGGATGAGCATAGAAAAGTTGATAGGACACAGATTACAGTGTGCATGCAACATAATTTTAGGTCTCATTGTTCTTCATTGTGATGCAGGTGTAAGCTGACAGAGGCACAGTGTCCTTACTGAAATAATTACAATATGCTGCAGTAATTTCTCAACACTATTATATGGTGTGGTGACGGAGACGAAGAACCGTGGCACATTTTTAACAGCAGCATTTGAAAATAGAACTCTGTAGTTTCTTCCATTCCAGATTTTTAAAATTTATTATTTTACATTGAGGACTTTGATTTGTTTGAAGAATAGCTGGCAATCCCCACTGAATTATCAGAGAATAAAAGGTGACTTTGCTGAGGGGAGGGTGAGACCTACTGAAGACCTCTTGTTTTACGTGGTATGGATGGACTTTACACCAGGATTTGGTCTGGTCCCCTCCCTTGTCTCTGACCTGGGTGATTCATAGCAGGTTCTGAAATGCCCTTTAAGGTGCCAAGAGCAGAGTGGGCATCACGTCAGCAGCAGATGAACAGTGAAGGGAATATTTAGCTGTGGTAAAAAGGATGTTTTCTGTTGAGAAACTGCTTGATGTCACCCTGAGCATATGCAGTACTGTCCACATCCCAGTCAAACTGAGTGGCATTTGCAAATGGCACGAGTGTTTTAAATTGTGTTTTCACCATTGGGGAGGATCAGAGCTGCTGACCTCCTTTCCCTCTCTGCTTCTGGGAGGTTTGTGCAGGCAGGAACCTGGCCTCAGTGCTGAGCTTTTATTTTCAATGCCTGTGGTAAAATTATTAGAGGCCAGTGAGTAAGAGAAATACATTTACCCTGCTTATGCCCCATGTGTGTGCATGTTCCAGAAGTTGAACTGCATATAAAAACATAATTAAAACTAAGTTAATTCCTGCAGAAAAAAACACATTGGGGATTATGTTGTCCTCTAAGCAAAGGATGTCTAGGAATTCTGGGGTTATTAAATGCAGTGTGGTTGCAGTAAAATAAACACAGCCAGCTTGTGCAGAGAGGTTTGGAGTCCCTGTGTCTGACACTGCCTGGCACCTCCTGTCTGGGAAGGGAGCCTGGTGGCTCTGCAGGCTGCCTGTCTGTCCTGCTTCTGTCCTTGTCACGGAATGGGAGGATGACCACAGTAATGCCCTCCTGCTTTTTGTGGGTTATATCCCACGGAGCAAAGCCAGAGCAGCTCATGCTGTAGGTTTGTGGATACGGATGAGGAACAGGAAAATTTCCTTTTCCTTCTGCGTAGCTATTTTTTGCTGCGTTTTTATGGGCGTTTCAGGTAACCTGCTCCAGCTTCTGGGCACATTTAGCTACAGCAGCTGTCCGAGCCATTCAGAGCCGAAAGGGTTTTTAATGGGTTACTGCACAGCTAATTGATCAACAAGGCTTTTGCCCCATGTGGCAGCAGCATCCTTCCTGCCCTAAATCCCCCGTGCTGGCGACACGCTGCCAGCCCTGCAAAGCTTTGTGAGGAAAGGGGGGGGGGAAGGAAGAGCATAAAGCTCTCCCAGCTGCAGCATAAAGAGGCTGTCGCTTTTGCTTGCAGACTTACCCTTTGGCTCTTTTATATTTAGAGTTCCTCTTTTCCTCCCTTCTTCCTTATGGGTCGGGCCATCCCTCCGTCACGGGCTCCTGGGTACAGACCAAGGGCTCGCTCCAGCCTTGCTCAGGGTAATTGCCGGTCAGTGCCCTCCAGTCCTCCCTCCTTCAGCCAGGCTCAGCTGGTGTAAAGGTTAGCCAGCTTTCTGCTGAACTGGAAGCAGCATGCTGTTGGATACGCACTGGATGTTAACTTAGAAACCTCGTGTTTGGTTTCTTTATTTATTCTAATGGTTTCTTTGCTTATTCTATTTAAGCAAATACGACCAAGCGTGGCTGCGGCTCAATACCGCTGGAGTGTGCAGGGTGTTTGTGGCAGGAGCAACCCATAATTTGGCACTGAAAAAATGAACTGCAAAATAAGTGAGTTTGCTGCTTTTAGGTGTGCAAGGTCAGTTCCATAGGTTTGCTGTCAAACCTGCTGCTCATAGCATGAGAACTGACTACTTTACTTCTCCTTTTTTCTCCTTCTAAGCAGAAAAATACATGTAAGTGTGAACCTCTGTTATGGACCCATGTCACTTGCTTTGAAACAGTTTGCTGTTCTAACAAGGCAGCAATTTTCCAGTGGTAATACAAGCTCAAGCTAATGTAGGTAGATGTGGAGAGAGTGCTAGGGTCCCACCTGTGTCAAGGTCCCACCACCTTAAGGAAGTCTTTGCTTTGTTCATGGCATGTAGGGCTAATGATGGTGAGGTACATGTTGGCATCATGATACACAGGAGAGGAAGTGCACCGTGTCTGCAAGAGATCCCCACCATATATAAAAAAACAGAGCTGCCACTGAACTAAGTATTAAAACACATTTTGTTGGCAGGACAATGCTGCAGTGGTACCTGACTACCCTTTGCAACCTTTATCCAGACCAACCCAAGTTTACCTATGATTTTTGGCAGCAATGGTAGTGTGATTTTTGGTTATCTGTATTTTCCTGCTAGTCCTTTGTACAGCTCCTTCCCTTATCTCTAGCTGTATTTACACATCCCTTTCCTAGTCATTGGAGATGGTGCTACCGGGTGCCACCAACAGAGCAGATAGGTGCTGCTTGGTGCCCCCCATGGTGCCCCTCCTTTCCCCCAGTTGCAGCATTGTGTAATGAGCACTCTGTGGCCTGGGTGAGGGTGAAGGTGTTGGCACCTCTGGCAGATAGCTCAGCCTATTCTCCAAGGGATCTCTTGGTAAACATTACCCTTTGGTTACCAAAAAAAAAAAACAAAAAACCAAAAACAAAACCAAACCAAAACCTGCATGGTTTCTGGTTTTAATTGCTTCAGAGTTCGGTGGTGCAAAGCAGCACCACAGAAAAGGAAACCATGGCTTAAAGGACAGTATAAAGGTTCAAGGACTGAACAGTCCTCGGCTAGCAGCTCATGGGTTTAATAGGTATTTGGACAACTTCCATGCAGAGCTGCTGGCAGTAAACATTCTGGAAATGTTGCCTGTAGATGAAAGTAGTGCTGCATAAGCAAAAGCCACCTCTAAGCATGTGATGTTTCCCATTTCTTTTTTAACCTGAGACCACTTCAACTTGGCTGATGTTTGACTTGCTTCTCCTGCTCTTTTTGATGGTGTGTGTCTGTGTGTGTGTGTGTGTAGAGTACAGGAGCTTTTTCTTTTTTTTTTTTCAGCAGCCATGTGCAAGGATGATGGCACCTCACTGTGCACTTAAATTTGGCAGAAGAAAGTAAACTTACAAGATAGGCAGATTACTGTATATTGATTGTCTATAGGCTGAAGGGAAATTGCCTCATATAACCTGCCTTTATCTTTGATCTGATCTACACAGCTAGCTCTTGTCACCTGAATGTGACTCTGTTTCTCATCCTTTCTCCAGTCCTACTGAACCTAAAGCTGTTCCAATGACTTTGCTTGGCTTTTTAATTGTCTTGCCACACCTTGAGCTCTTCCAGTTGTTGCAACTGCATTTTGATCAAGCCTTTGCTTTCATACCATGAGGGATGACTGGTGTCATCTCCCACCTACAAGGCTGAGGACTTCAGTTTCCTTGGATAATCCATTATCTTTCTGCTAAAATCATTCTAACCCTGTCTTCTTGTTCCATGATGTGCTGCAGCATTTCTTTCTCCTCTGCAGAAGCTACTTGGCACACAGTTTGAAAATCATTACTTTCTAAGATATCTCAAGTTTCAGAAATCTCTAGAAAACTGTAGCCTTGCCTTTTATTTCAGGGAGTGTTACAAATCCTTGCAAATAGATGAGGCTCCTGTACTACTGATTTAAAGGCAAAAATATATATATTTTTGATTTCTGTTCCTTGTTTTGATTTCTTTTCCTCCACAGGAAAGTACCTTGCTAGGTTACTGATGTGCTGGACATGGAATTATTTGCAACTTGCAAGTGCAGGTTTTTAAAAGGAGTTTGTATGTATGTTAGGAGCTTAGTAGCACAAGTGCTCAGCATTTTTTTCCTGTCTTCAGTGGAGCCTATCTGATTATGCTGTACGGGTGCATGCTGCACCAACAGTTTGCAATACCTCTTCCATATGCATCTTATCTTCCTAAAGATAGTGACTGGAGACACCAGTTCTGTGAGGAGAGACTGATGAATTTATATCAGAAGAATCTTTTTGTCTAGCAGCAATTCAACATGGTGCAGTGTTCACAATATCTCTTCAGAATAGTGCTGGAGAATATCAGCTTTGTCACGGTGGTGCTGTTTGTCTTCAGTAGAGCTGACAAACCCCCACGCCCCAGTTTTTAAAGTACTTATCAAGTACTTATTGGTACATTTTGAGGGGTTGTTTGGAGGCTACAGCCAGATCAGTGCTAAATGTGGATACTCTCATAGTACAGGTTTTTTCTCTAGGAACGTAAGTATGATGGTCTGAAATTTTCAGTTCTTCTGGAGGAGAGATTGCCAGGTGTTTATAATGTCATCCTGGCTTTTTAGGGATTTTTTTTTCCTGCTTGTGAGATCTTCCCAGGATCATTTTAACCTAAAGACTTGATCCAATACTGTCCATAAACTTTGCACATGTATTTATCTGCTGCAGGACAATTGTATTTTATTGAGGAACAAGGGTCATACGATAGCTTGAATCAACCATCCAAAGAAAGCACAGAGCTTTGTGCTTCCATTTAAGTTATTCCTTGGCTCAAGTTTCACTTGCCAGCTCTGCTCCTCAGAACTGGGATGCTTGTGAAATCACTGCCAAATCCAAAAATCTGTTCCCATTACGTTGGTGCTTAAACTTTGGGCAGTTTGTTTATTTCTCGTTTCCATCTTCCTGGATGTTGCATCAAACACTTCTACGTGTTTCCCTGCTGCCCGGTTTTTACAACTTGTTTTCCATACTGTCATCTTGCCATATGGGTGTGATGAATGGCAAGGTCGGTATTTCAGTAATGTGTTATTACCTATAGGTATTAAATCATTGGTTTGATTGTTTTTATAGATTGTTTCTATGGCACAACTTCAGGAGGCAGTCATGCTAACAAAACCTATGTGAGTCACACCTCTTCAAATAACCTGTAATGCTTTCCATGGAGCAATGATTATTATTTTATCCTCGGAATAATCCAGAAATGGGATTGAGAACATTGTTGTGATAGGATTATAATTTCTGCTTCATGTACTTTGCAGACCTGCAGGTGCATAAGCACCATTGAGAAGAAACACTGGAACCCTCTTTATGATACATTAAGCCCATAATTGAATCTAATAAAATAACCCCCAGGGCTCAGCATGCAGTGTTCTCACTCGTACTCCCTGGGGGTGCCTGCATTAGCACCGTCACCCTTTCTCCACCAATTTTGGGTGCATTATCATCTGTGCAAGCTGGGGGAGATCTGTGGCAGGGTGGGTGAAAGTATGGCATCGTGGTGGCTGGCAGGGCACCACGGTGAACCAACAGGGAACATTTTTGTGAGCATCCATACGATCCTGTTTCAGAGATACTTAGGACTGCTTTATCTGCCTTGGAGGATGTTACAAAACATGCAAATTATATGTAAAGCTTCAGGAGGCATAATTTTGCACTGCCGTGTGGAGCCCATCAGAACAGGCCATCAAAAACAATCGCCTCTTGTCATCCCTTTCTGACACCAGATTGCACTTTATCTCCAGTATCTGGAGAGCTCTGGGTCTGGCCAAACAGGCTTTCTCATTCCCACAGAAGACTGGTGTTTCTGAGACTGTTTTGTGTTGAAGCCTCTGACCTAAATAAGGTTAAGGATCTGGACTACAGAATTAGCACCCAGTGCCAGAAATAAAGAAAGCTGAGCTCAGGCCACCATTCCTTGCTTTGCCAGGGCCAGTCTGCATGCAGGGTTCTGCAGCCCTCTTGCATCCTTATGCTCTGAAGGCCATTCTTATGTCCAGACATCCCCAAGCCTGGCACGCAGGGCTACTCTGCGACTGGGAAGCTTTCAAAACTCCTTCCTGCGTGTCATTGTGCAGCTGGAAGCTGGGATGGCTTCCAGCTCACTGAAGACACTCCGACATTGTTCCCTCCTAATCCCCTCCTCCTCGCAGGGTATGGTTTTTCGGGAGGCTTGCATGTTCCCTTCTTGGCTTTCCTTGGGGGAAGACAAGCGAAGGTTCATGGGAACAGCGTAACCCCGGATCAGGGATGAGCCAAGGGGCGGGGGGGGGTGGCTGCCTGGGGTCAGGGTGGTACAGGAGCTCTGCTGGCTCACAGGGTGGTACAGGAGCTCCATGGGCTGGCTCAGGGTGCTGCTCCATTGCTCTGCTTGCTGGCCTGCTGTCAAGGGGCATTTTGCTACCAGCTTGCTGTTTCTTTTTGTCTGCAGTATAGCCAGGGGAAATAAAAGGAGGTTAATGGGACAGAGAGGAGGGTGCTTTCTACTGAACTGGCCTTTTTATTTCCCAAACCCGGGTACCAGGAGAGAGGGAACAAGGTAATGAATATAAAAATATATTCTAATGCCTTTGCAAGGACATCTTTCAGTGCAGGAATTTGACCTTGGAGGCTTAGATTGCATCATTTGTAAGGTGGTGGCCTTGAGGTCAACCCATCTGATACTTGCCGGTGCTGCCCCAGAAGACTTTGTGCAGCTCTTGTGGCATTTGCAGACCTAAGGAGAAAGCACAAATAAGGCTGAAAAGGAAGTTTATTTTGGCTAAGTTATTTCAGCTTTTCCTACCTTCTAGCAGGTCAGGATCTCAGGTGAAGTTAAAACTTCTCCCAGCACACCTGGCTCTGCTGCCCCTTCTGATATTATTAGCTGTGGGTGCCTGGAGTGCTAAATGAGTTGATCTGAGGAGAGGGGAGCTGGGGTAGAATTAAAGCTGTGGTCTGAGGGGAGCAGAGCTGTGCTAGGGGAGCTCATATGCACATTTTGACTGCTTGATTTTTCTTCAGGGTGGTTCAGTCTAATTAGGAGAGCCTCTAGACAGACCCGTGAACATCATCGATCTTGGCTGGGATCCCTAACTTGATGGCATACAGATGTAGGAGGCCTTTTTGCAGGGTCAGGCCATAGTCTTCAAGTATCCCCTGTTCTCATTGTTAAAAAACCACAAAGATAGTCTCTAAAAAAATAATAGGGTTAACTTGGACCTACACTTAAAAATTTTGTGGTTCATAATCTCATAACTTTTGCATTCATCCCGCAGACTGTTGAAAAGACTGTGCTGTGCCTCAGAGGAAGAAAAGCTAAAATGGGAGATGGGTAGGATGCTTGGCAGCCAGGTCCCACGTTGCTACACACACTGTGCTGTGGGCCTTGGGGCATGTCCTGGTAGAACTTGAAGAGCACAGCAGCCAGAGCCCTGTTGCTGCACTTCCTCCAGCAAACCCACATCCCTTTTGCCTCTCACATCCTGTAGACACGATGGGTGTTTCCCTGCTTGAAAGAGCCTTTCAGATCGTTATTGTGTTTTGGAATGGGGGTGGGGGAGAGAAGGAAAGCGAAAACCCAACACCCTGGCTCTGCTGGCTCAGGAATGGTTTGCCTGCTCGTTATTTCTTCAGTGTGAAGCTGTCAACAGGGTGATTTGTGGCAATATTGACTAGTTGATAATAGCAGTGTTTTCCTGCTGGAAGGGGGTGATGTGTGGGTGGGATTTGATCCCAACAAAGTGTTGGCTCACCAGGTGATGTTACCCAACTCCCTTTGCATTCTGTCTTCGCATCTACACAGGCACGTGTCAGCCCCATGCTGGTTTTCTTGCTGTATGTCAGGGCAATGTACATTTATTTGGGTCGTTTATAACAGAGCAGAAATTCCACTGTTGTTTACCATGTATGCACATGGATAGAAACTTCTTACCAGGCTGGAAAGAAAAGGGGTTGTCAGTGTCTTTCATAAGGTAGCAACTGGTACCCAATAGCCTGGGTTTCATTGAATAGGCAGAAGGTGTGCCACTCACTGATAGCTGTGTGTGCCTGCTCTGCCTGTGGGTTCTGCAGACTTCATGGGGTGGGAGGGCAGGAATTTTCATTATGACCCTTGCTCTGCTCTCTGGAGCTATGGGAGAAGAGTACCCTGCTACCCAGGCCAGGGCCCTCCCTTTGCAGTGAAGTGGAGGGAGCATCTCTGCTGAGGATCTGCTACACATAATTTGTTTTGGTTTTGTTTTTTTTTTTTTCTTCCATGCAGTGATCTATCTGTCTATCCTGAATAGGAAATTGTGCTTCAGCCTTAACAATACAGGTTATGCCTGAATTGTTCATGCTTTCCTCTGAAAAAGGGAAGGAAAACTTGAAATTCTCTTCCCTGTTCCTCTCTTCTACCCTTCTTTTCTAGGAAAGCTGCCCTTAACATTTTTCTGCGTGCTTGCATCATGAGGTGTCACATAGGTTGTCACGGTCTCTTAAAAGAGGAAGGAATGACTGCCCCCTCTTCTTTTTAGCCTTCCTTCCCTAAGTATCCTGCTTTCCTCATTCTCCTGTGCCACTGTGTGGTCCTTTACATGAGCAGCACTATCCCAGGTGGGATTGCCCAGGTTCATGCATGGATGGGGAATTTACCTTCTTTGCCTTCCTGAGCACCCTGGGGACTCAGTAACAGATTGATTTCGCTCTGCAGTGTCACCCAGAGACCCATCATACTCTGCCACTCCATTAGGATTCATTTTTCTTTCCTTAAGGTCATTCCCTTGACGATGGTGCTGCTTCACAGTGACCTTATTGAGGGTGAGATGACAAATTACAGTCTTGTGCTTTAGCTTTTTTCTTCAGTGAAGTGCTGGTGAATGCTGCTGAACATGTTCTATTTTCATCAGCTGTGACATGGCTGATCTTTTCTTGAGTATTGGGGTTTGAGGCAGAGGGAAGGAGATGATCTTTATTATCTTGTTATGTACATGCCATAGTAGTGTTATTTGAATACTATCTGATTGCTTAAACTAATGGAAGATTGGTGAGCATCCAAGGGGTTGTAGGCAGGTCTGTTGTAGATCAAAGCTGCTGCCATGTTCTGGAAACCCCAGATTCCTGGTTGGCACCAGGCTGGGAGAGCAGCCAACCTGTCCAGGGAGACAGGAGCATCCTGAGATGCCACTCCGTGGACTCCCCTCCTCAGGAAAAGGTGTGGAGGCTTTCCTTCTCTCTTCATATCCTGGCCACCTGGACTGCAAACCAAAACCAGTCCCATAGGAGGAGTTAATGTATATATAAACTCTAGTACCTTTGTTTTTGCTGCACAGCTGTAAAAAGCCACTCCATTTTGCTAGGGTGCATGGTGAGGGGCTGTGGTTTTTGGCTCAGAAGGAGGAATGGGCTTGGAGACAGAGTTAAACAAGAAAACAGATGAAATTACCTTTTTGATGTGTGCAGGCTGTGAAGAAATGCGAGAGTTATCCCCTTTTAGAAGTCAAATAAACTCTATTAACCTTTCCTAAACTGCTAGGACTTGCATAAAGTCAGGAACTCTCCCCCCTCCCTTTCACTAGTACAGAGTCTGTGTGGTGGGTGCTATTTTTCCCTTTTCTCTCTACAGCTGGAAAGACATGGATTTTTTTGCCTAACCAAGGGAGTTAAGAGAACTTCCTCTTATTAAATCTTGTGGCAGTGCAGTCCCGACCACATAGTATCTGACCGAACTGAAGCAGGCGGAGACATCTGCCTTTGGCAATTTTTATTTTTCTCCACAAGAGCGAGTGTCAGTGTTTCTCTTCTTTAAACGTGAATCCTAGTAACCCCTAAGATGTCTGGCTGGATCCCTGCCTGTGCAGGGTTACTTCAGTTCGGGGAGCTGGGGCTGCCCGCAGCTTGCAAACCAGCAGGCAAATCACTTTAAATCTCTGCCCTGCTCACACAGCCCAGCACAAGTAAGAAGATGGCGAGAATCATGTGTTTAACAAAATCTCCTTTTCGTGGCTCTTGGAAAGGCTTTAAAAAGATTTATCTTGGCTTTTTATGTTTTGTTTTGTTTTGTTTTCCCTAAGTCCCCAGCAAGCTCACAAAGCCTTTTAAAATTAGAAGGATTTGGGGGGTTGCCTTTAAGTTTACCTATGTGTGCTCTGAAGGAAAACCTTTGGTGACAGAGCTGACACAGCAGAATCGTGTTTATTGTTCCATGTTACCTACCTGGTGAAGCAGGTACGACAAGTCCTCCTCCTTGCTTTAGGTCTTAAACCTTGCTTTAGAGCTTAGTGGCTACTAGCGGGCTGGTTAAAGGAAATTCCTCCATAGACACAGACCTCTTCAATTTATGTAATGGTCATTTCTATAACTTTCTGTAGTAACTGGTTATGTACCTCCATGCTGGCTATAGACTGTGAGAGCTGTGGCAGTCTGCAGGCATCTATGTTTAATGAGAGCTTTGAAATGAAATTCAAATCCCTTTCTGTCTTTCCAGCCTGTGTGATTCCTTAGGTGGTTTTAATTCCTTAGGTTTTTTTTTAATTAAAAGGCTGTATTCCATTTATTTTACTTTATTTTTTTTTTATGACTAAGCTGTAGCTTTTCAGTGTTTGGGGACTTGATGCACTTAAAGGCAGCCTGAAACTTCTGCTGCTTGACACAGCCCTACTGAGGTGACCGTGATGCTTCCCAGTGCAGCTTTGTGCTTCAAAACTAGTGCTGGTCATTTACCAGGTTTTTCCCCTGCTTTCACCACCATAATTAATCCTCCACAAACAAGCATTTGCAAGTGGTACTCAGAATTATAGCTAGGAGCTATTTGGCCAAAAGTAAAAAGGGAAAAAAAAAAAAAAAAGAAAAAAAAAGAAAAAAAAGAAAAAAGGAGTTGTGTGCTACAAAAATTGGGGGCAGTGATCCAAACAGCAAAGAATAAATGGTGAAGTAATTAATAATGCATCAATGCTTTCCTTAAATCTGAAGTAGGAGTCCTATACACTATATAATTAACATGTATTTAATGAGTAAGCTTTCATGCACTGTAGAATGTAAAATGAAGCATTAGAAAGTGAAGTGGTGTAAGAGGAGAAGGCTATGGCCTGGGACTGTAGCCACTGTGGCTCTGTCCCCATCTCCATCTCTGACATCAGGTGGGTTGACATCACTTCAGGCATATATTCTCATCACCTCTGAAGAAGCAGGTGTTTGAGGTCCTCCCGTTAGCTGTTTGTTACTTTTTCTCAGCACCCAGAGCTGATCCAGGTTAATCTGGGAGCTTCCTGTCTGCCAAGTCAATTGGCCTCACTTAAACATCTGCTGAATATGGCTTGTGGCCTGGGAGTGATGCTGGCTTGAACTGACCTGTCTGCAGCTCCAAGAGAGCTGCACTGTGCCCTGGCTGCACATAAAGCATGTGGAGGTCCACAGGGAATAAATAAGGTATGAAGACTCCAACTTTAAAATTCACAGGCAGGAGAGCTGCTGCATGGTGGGGAGGTGGCAGGGGGAGAGGTCCACCCGGTGGTCACCTCTGGCATCTGCTCAGCGCTGCTGCCCCTGGGGTGAGCCCGAGCTCTGCCCTGCAGCCATCCCAGGAGGGATGCAGCCAGCCTGGCTGTGGTGTCAGCACTGGGAGAAGGGTGCCTGGGCCATGCTGGTGTGTTTCAGCACGATGTTGCTCTTCCTGATGTTCACACACACTGCATCAAATCAGGCACTTGACTACAGCAAGTTTATTTACTTTTTTATTACTCTGGCACATGCAGTGGTTGTATTTGTCATCAGGAGGTGGAAAGTCATGACCAATGCCCTTGATGGAATTGTTCTAGAAACAACATGTAGTCCTGGCTTCATAGCTGTTCTGCCCGCTTGCTTGGAGGTACAGGAGGTCTTTGGTGGCAGCTTTCGTGAGCTTCCACAGCTTATCACTTTTCCTTGCAACCAAGGAGCCTCTGTGAGCTGACCTGCACCTGTGTGCAGTCCTCAGCTGTAGGGAAGTGCTTACTAGGTATCCCGTTGTTTGTGGGATTTTTGCAGGCATTGACCGAAAGATGGATAATCTGCTTTTGTAACAGTTCTCTTTATTGCTAGCAATATGAGCTGGATTTGAAATCTGTTATTCCCCATGTAAATATTCCACAATTTAAAGCTTTCAGTAGTATCTTTCATGATACGAACATCAAATATCTCCTCTTCCTGAGAAGAAATAATCATTAATCACTAAAATCATTTTAGTGAGGCTTCTTAACTGATGAGGTTTGTTCTGATCTGAAAGTCATGAGATACCAGAACAAAAAGGCTGCTGCTACAACTGAATGTAAAATAATTCAACTGTGCTGTTTTCTAAGCATATATTAGTACAAGTGAAAAACCTGCTGTGTTTGCTTTAAGGGCATTTTTAACGTGGCACATGAATAAGCCCATGCCAGAAAATGCCACGCTGGTTAGCAGTGATCAGAGCTCAGCAGCAGCTCAAATAAAGGATTAGTTGCCCTCTGCCTCCCCCCGATTCCCAAGGTATGACTGAAATGACTGTGGTTTTGTGGTGGGTGAGATCCCTTCTGTAACATCTTTTCATCAAGTGTTTCACAATTCCATGGAATCTGTGGAAGGCAGTTTCCATCCTGACAGCATCCTGCAGCCCAGAAAGTGGGACAGTTAGGTGGAGTTAGGGGGACAGTGGTGCCATCCCCTGAAAGCAGAGAAGCTCTTTGTCTTCTTTACTATGTGTCTCCCTATCTCCTCGGAAGAGTCCATCACAAACTATTGTTGGGGTGGGAAAAAGACATTACTTGACCCATCTTTCTACTCAGATAAACCTATTCATATGTCAGCACAGACTACTGTATGTATTTGCTACACGGGGTAATTATCCTTTATGAGGAGTAATAAGTTATTATGCTCCTTAACATTATGTAATTTGGGGGAGTGGCTGCTGTGGTGGATGGTAGCCCTTCAATCCAGAAGATCCTGGACAAACTCAGCTAGGTCAACACAAGCCTTAGGAAGTTTAAAAGGAAGCACATAGCCTAGCACTGGAGGTAAATTAACCCCTCACCTCCATACAATTGGCAATTGGCTTGTTCAGTATCTTCAGAACAGGCATTAGAAGAAACTTCATCACTCAGATGTGGTACAGCACTGGAAGAGTTTATCTTGAGGCCATGGAGTCTTAATGTTTTGGAGGTTTTCAAGAGTCAGCTGGGTGAAGCCACAGTTTACCTCACCATAGTGCCCTGATTAGGGGGTTGTTGCATCAGAGGGGCTCTTTTGATCAATGTTTCTGTGTTTGTGTTTCTATAGTAGTCCTGGAGACAGACACGAAGGACTTGGCTGATCTAGGATTCTTCTCTATACCACACACAGTCTTTAGGAATTTTCTGGATGAAGTAGCAAAAGTGGATGGTAGCAGCCTGCGGAAATAGGCAGTATTGCTGTGTGTTTATGTTGCATTCATTGAGTGATCTTTCCCTTTTGCTTGGTATAGCTCTGCTGGGAAATTCTGACCCCAAACCAAGCAGGGTCTGGTTCAAGGGTAGCAGTTGGCTGGGAGAGTGCCGGCTCAGGCAGTTTCTCTGGCTTTGAGAACTGAGGAAGGATTACGTTCTCTCCTGGATTAGAGTTGCAGCTGTGTGATGTAGCCCCTGGAGGTTTCAATCCAAACCTTTCCATGTTACTCTGATACTCAGAGCAAAGG
Organism: Heliangelus exortis; assembly: GCF_036169615.1. Taxonomy (NCBI): domain Eukaryota; kingdom Metazoa; phylum Chordata; class Aves; order Apodiformes; family Trochilidae; genus Heliangelus; species Heliangelus exortis. Next base: position 48,977,573 of record NC_092423.1, on the reverse strand, counting down.
CCATATGCGGCTGTGGCTTTTGGCTAACTGGAGGCTTAAGCTTTGCATAGCCCCCATCACACTTCAGAGTCCTTATTAAAGTAAAAAACAACTGGACTGATAGACCATCTGTTCTGCTATTTGGGTTAAAGTTATATAAATAACACTCCACATGCCCCATAAGCTAAATTCCCTGTTCTAATGCAGTGTCATGCAATGTTTCAGACAAAGCTGGTAATTAGCTCTTGGAAAGGAGACTTTTAACTTCTTACCCTTATGTGACAGGTGGTTTTCTTAGCTGGTTTGTGCTTTCTGTGGGCTCTTGTGACCTCAGCACTGGCAGATTGTTATTTTCTGATTACTATATCCTTTGCATCTGTGGTGTGGACCTAGGAGTGTAAACAAAATTCCTTGAGGTTTGATGTCAGCTTTACTTGTGAGTAGTCTTATTCTTCTGCCTTCAGTGCTTCTTCTGATAGTGAAAGTCTTGGATGCATGCAAAACAGAGGAGTCCCATCTTCATTGAGAAACTCAGGTTTTCTGCCTCTGCTCCCTCTGTCCTCCTTATTTTGACAGTTTTCCATTTCTTTACTTCACATTTCGGAATGTGCAATTGAACTCAGTTTTAGGAGGAAAGATATATGTTCACATTCATTCAAAGCCTGGGTACCAAATTGTTTGGCTTTCTGTCATCTTTAAGTGGGCTAGCCAAGTGACAGTTTTGAGGAAGTCCCATTTACTGCTGCCTTTTTTTCACCATATGGTATAGATGCTGTAAAGAAAATGGCTCAGTTGGTGGGAGTGGATCCTGCTGCCATTCCTGCTTGTGCTGCAGTAGATGGCTGATGTGCTAACCAACATCCTTGTCTCTGTTGATATGCAAACTTGACCATCCCCAGGCCTGAGCTGGAGACTTTTGCCAGAGTAGTGATGTAATGTGTTATTTTGTTGAATCTCCCATATTTTCACCCTTGTAGTGACAAGGCCTCAGTCACGTTGGCCAAGTTGTTTCTTCATCCCTTAGCTCCTGCTTCTTGCTCCTGCAGGGCACTGCACATCAAGGTCTTATCACCAGCTTCCTGAGCTCTATTCCAAGAGCATAGTTTGGCTGGCTTTTAACCACACAGTGGGAAGTCTTTAAAACATACAGACTGTCTGCTGATGTGGTTTCTGCTTTATTCTCTACTTGTTTTTACGATGCACTTCATTTTATTCTTTCTGTCAAAATGTCTTTGAATTTGTAAGACAGCATAAGATTGTCCATGAAAGAGCCATGGAGAAAAGTACACTTGACCCAAGCACCACACTTGATTTCTGTAGTGCTCCTTTCCCCTCATTGCACTATTTCTCCTCAACAATTCCATAGTATCTCTCTCAACACCTCTTGTGTACCTTTATCTGTTTTTATCTCTGGTGTTCATCCTTCTCCACTGTTTAAACTATTCCATTTTGGCATGCAGTCTTCTGCAAAAGATGCTCATATGAAACACACAATTGCTGTGGTCACCACAGCAGGCACCACCTGCCTCTTTGAAGTAGGAGCCAACTTCTTGAGAGTGAATCTCTTTAAGAGCATACTGTAAAAGACTCTAAAGTTCTATATCTAGATTCAGCCAGGAAGCTTCAATACTCTTCGCATAATTCTGGGCTGGCTGTGGTCTTCCTGCCACCAAACTGCAGGATTGCTCTTGGGCCTGTACTTAGCAAAGCAAACTGGCTTCCACTGTATTCCTTTTTAAGGTTTCCTTTTTTTAAGGTCTCTTTTTTTTAAGGTTTAATGGGAAAACCCATTTCTCTAAGAGGAGGATGTGTAGATATAGTAAGGTAATGTTGCATTAAGTTTCTGACATTGAATCACGAGATGTGAGGAGTTTTCATGTAAGAACTTGATAGCATATGCTTCACATACCTGATGGAGAAAGGGCATGCAAACTATTTCAAAACAAATTTTATTGCTTCCCAAGTTCAAGTCTGTTTTGCCGGGCCACAGAGGCAAATTCTTCAATTTCAATCGTCCTGATTAATCACTTTGCATGCCAAGCTGTGGTGTGGCCTTTTCCAGCCGTGCCCGTTTGGTTTAATTAAGGAATGTTCAGTTTTTCCATTGCTGCAGTGGGGCAGGGTTGGATTGGAGAAGATGCTGTTTCTGGAACTTAGAAGCACTACCCCAGCAGGGAATGATTCAGAAAATCTGAAAAAAGAGCCAAATGTTAGAGACCACTTGCACTATAACATAATGCCTATATTTGGAAGCTCTAAGTCACCTTTCATTTTTACGAGCTTCTAAATTTTTCTTTTCAATCTTGGTCTCCTCCCTGGTTGGACAGATTTGAATAATTCAGTACAAGTTAAATAACATTACCATGTCCAGTTTTAATGACTCACAAGAAATCAATGTTGCTGCAAACACAACACTCCATGACCCTCTCTCTTCCTGCAGAACTGTAAGGGAACAAGCATCCTTTGAAGAAATAAAAACTAAAAAAGCCCTAAGACTGTGAACATTGTGTACTGGATTTTCCCTGGTTTCAAAACTGCTAGGCATAAAGTGAACTGGTTTGAATGTAGACACTTAGCTAAGTATAGTAAGGAATTCAATATGAAAGAAGAAGAAGAATACATTTTATCACCAAATAAATGAAACTAAATGCTACCTCCCACTTTTTTTTAATACAGGTAGCTGGTTTTGGTTTGATGCTTGTCAAAAGTGAGTTGAAACAATTTGTGGGTTTTTTGGGGTTTTTTTTGTGACTAAATATAATGGCCATTAGATTATCTCCCCCCTGCTCTCTTGCAGTAGTATTCTCTTCTGCTGCCATCAATTACTATGTAGTGAAGGCTGTGGTACAGACATAGTGAGTGAAGGAGTAGGTGGAAGTGGTGACAGAGAATCCTTCTGGAGTGTCACCTCGAGTTTTGAACAGTGTTGGTAAAAAAAGCTGCATTACCACTGCCTGTTCCTGCTCCCCCCTTTAGTAGACATATGCAGACAAGATTGCTGTGTTTGATATAATTTAATATAGGTCTTTGATTTGCTTTATTCATTAGGCTACTACTCTCTAATTATTATGTTACTGGCAGTCCCAGGACTTGCATGGTTTTATCTCATGCATTTGGGAATTTGGGGGTTATTTTCAGCTGCCTAGTCTATTTTAAACTCTCTTCAAATTTTTTTTTTTTTAAATTCAACAAATAATGAGTTAGAACAGATTGATTCTTTTGAGCCATTTGTCTAATTAACCTTTGCCTCTCAGGAATCAGCTCTGGTTCTATTCAATCAAGTGCAATGTATCTCAGCTCTTAATAACCAGCATTTCTTCTGAGGACCTTGGAAACCTTCCATGATGCTTACTTTTCTAACAGCTGCCACTCTCTTGGCACTGCACCAGTTTGCCAGCAGAGAGCTGGAGAATGATAGGAGAAAAGAGTAAGGGTACTGCAAAACACAAGGTCACAGGATAGCCAGTCACCTAGAAAAGTGTTTCTAGAAAGTGCAGTTTGATTTGGGTTTGTCTTCAAACAAACACACCCCAAATTGAGATAGGATAGCAAATAACTATGGACATAATAATTAATTAAAGGGAAGTATGCATGTGCATTCTGCGTGTACCCAGAAGGATGCTCCTTCTGCAGCTTCCCCTGGTTAACAGTTTGAGGGAATCTTTAGAAAGGAAGACTTTAAGCAAGTGGAAATGAATGGATGATGTCCAGTCTCCTTCTCTGGTACCTGAAAAAAAAGAAAGAATTAGTCCTGAGGCATGATATTAATGTGGAGGAGGAGGTAAATAGGACACTTCCCTGGTGTTGTTAATACTGTCTATGATGGAAACCTCCAGAACCTGCAGCAGTGTCCTGTTGAGTATCAGTGTGTCACAACTCAGAAGATGGACAAGAAAAGAGTGATCTTTTCTTTGGTGTCACAGAGAGTGTAGGAGTTTTGAGCAGCTCCCCTCTTAACTTCACTGCTCTGCTTGCTGGTGTAGGAAATGCCCGAAAGCACAGCAACAGGAATTTTGTTCCTTTGGAAAGAGCTTGGTATGGGTGTTCCCAAGGAGGAGGTCAGGAAGGCTTCCAGGTCTTGTTACATGTGAACATTGCCATGCTTTCTGCTGCTCGTTGTGGTTTGGGTCATTTTATGAGCAGTCTTGCTCCCTTTAAGAGTGCTAGGAAGAAGCTTGCTGTTCTTGCAAGCTCTTTTTTTTGTTTGTTTGTTTGCTTATTGTTTGTTTGTTTTGGGGTTTTTTTGTTTTTTGTTTTGTACTCTTGCTTGGGGAATACTCACAGCTCTCAGAGTTTATGAATCATGATTCTGTTCCTGCAGTGATATAGCTATGCTGAAACTGCAGCATTAGCTGAGCATAAATCTGGCCCTTGATGCAAAAGTCATAGGTCCTGCCAAATGCTGGCTTTGCCACAGGTATAGGAAGAAGAAGAAGAACAAGGAGGGAGCTGTGTGCCAGAGAGGATTGAGAGTGCATCCCTGCACCCAGGGAAACACTGCAACAGAAAGAGAAAGGAGTGAACTCTTTCAGTTGTCTCCTATCTCTTAGCTTGGCAAGTGCTGCTGTTTCCCACCAGCACTCAGTAACCATCCATAATTCATGTTTGCCCCCTCTAAGTTCCATTACAGTTTCCTTCCTCCCCATGACAAAGACTCCAATCACTCACATAATGTAATAAGACCCAGGAATGCAAATACTGGGGAAGAGTGTTTGTCTGGGCTGTGCTACACCACCAATTTGCTTGATGGATTTCAACTTCTCAGCTCCTTCCATTTACTCAGACTCCTCAGCTGTGGAGCCTTCATCTGCTTTTTGTTTTAAAGCCATTCTGCAGACAAATTGAAGATGGCCAGAGATAGAAGAGGAGCGTATTTCCTCTGAACTAGGAAACTGAAAAGAAGTAAATAAATTTACATATATATAGTTTTAGATATATTAATATTTTTAGAAATTTATTTATAACGTGTAATGGGTATATAATATAGCAATATACGTAATGCATTTGTATAAACACATCCTGTGCTGTAATATAGATATACATCAAGTAAATTTAATTAAATTTTTTTTTTAAAGGAAATGCAGCTCCCTGGGTTTACCCTTATTTCTACTTACTGTAGCTATATTTTTCCTGAGGATCTTCCAAATCCTTTTATTGTGTCATTAGCTGGCAGCTAGTGCCAAAGCAATATGGCATGGCTTTCTGATACAAGGCCCTCAGCTTACTTCATAAGCTCTCTGGTGGCTTCCAGCAGCCGGTGAGACGTGGCAGCGGATGCGATTTTCCCTCCCATTTAAGGAGTGATTGAGAAGACACAGATGCTTTTAGTGGAAAAGAAGAAATGGATTTTATTTCCTTGTCAGACTTCGTAGGGGGTGAATGAAGGAAGTTTATGAGGCTGAAAGTCATTGAGCGTGCCTTTCTTCATTCTTCTGCCTGCTTTTGGTTTTACTTGGGTCTGAGTGAACAGGGTCCTGGGGGGAAGACAGCTTTGTAAATGGGATGTGCCAGCAGAAATTAGATGTTTGTTCATGGCACAAAAAAACCCCAAAACACCACAAACATGCACATCCTCCCCACTGGTTTTAGCAGCTGGATGAATGTTTTACAGTGTGTGTGTGTGTCACTTTTTGGCTGTTATCTTTCCCTGCCCTCCATGTACTTCCCAGAGCAGCACGTGGTTGCTGCCTAAGCTTCTGCTTGTGCTTGAAACAATTAGAAAGCAGTTAATCACAGCCCTTAACATCAGCCTGTCGACAGCTGGCTGCAGGGGACACACACCACAGCCCTGGCAGCAAACACGGGCCCATGACGGCTGCTGCCTCAGCCTGCAAGCACCAATAGCATCCTCCTTGGTGCTGCTCACCCTGTCATCTGGCAAATGCCAAAGGGAGAACTGGGACTGCCATGTGAATGGTGATGAAATGGAGCGTGCCCTTTTTGGCAGGAGAGCCAGGGACTGAAGTCAGGCATGGGGGGATGGTGGGGGAAAGTGGGCAGAGGATGAGGGAGCAGTTCCCTCCCAGGTACTGAGGGTCGTTTGCACACTTCAGCTGTATTTTGGGGGGCTTTTTTTTCTTCTAACTCTCATGTTTCATGCTCATCTTTTAGAGCAGAACTGGTTTATGAGTGAGGTTGCTTTGTGTAGATATACAAATGCAATTTTAGAATATTAATTTGAGCCACAGGGATTTGTACTCTTCTTTTGTGTTAATCAACCCCAAGGTGACTCGGGGGCACATCTATTATGTGCATCTGTGATTTATTCTTGGATATATAAGTTGTCAATAAAACTTCACTGTGAGATGTAACATGGTTATGGGATCTTATCTCAAGAACAAAGGGGAAAACTTTATGGACCAAAAGGGAGGCAGGTGGGAAAGATTTATTGGTGCTCAAAAAAATGATTTGGGGTTGAGTGAGTTTTGCACAGGCTATTTATAATAATGACTCTAGGTGAAGCATGATTTGCTACAGCTGTATGCTGAGAAAGGAGCCAGAAAAGTAAGAGAAGTCAAATGGCATCTCTTCATGTTGCTAACTTCAGTCAGACTTATGTACAGACTAACAGAAAGCTTGAGGTTTTTGGAAGAACTGAGGCATTGAGGAAAAATATCTAAGCTTGTGAAGCCAATTGAGACCAGTTTGAGACAAATTGAGACACTGCTGCTGGGTGACAAACCCAGGTGGGTGATGGCTGGCTGAGAGCCAGGTGCCATACTGTGCTGCAAGTTCGAGTTGGGCAGCACCAGCTTGACCAGGAGCTCTGCTGAGAAGGAAAAGCAAAGTGGTAGCAAATCAAGCTGCACTGGATGCTTGGAGACTCCCTGTGCACCAGTTCTTTGCTGGCTAACAAGGTGCCAAGAACTGAGGGAAGATGCTGGCAGTACCAGCTTCCAGCCAGGGTTTTGCTGCTCTGCCTTGGCAGCCGTTCTGTATCACAGCTCCTGATCCCTTCTGCAGGATGCTGTTGTGAGGCCAAGTGTTTGCTTCAGCATTTCGCTGATCACCAGACTTAATGCTTCACATATTCCCCCTCTGTCGCTTTTTTCCCAGATTACCAGGTTCTGCACTGGAATGTGAGCCTCAGCTGCCCTCCAGGGTCACCTCAGCAGATGCAGTTTGCTGTGCTTGTTGGTGTAGGGCTCTGCTCTGGAGACTTTCTCCCTTGATGGTGGCAGTCAAGTGACATATGTCCATAGTGGCTGCAAGGCCAGTGCTGTTCAAGGATGGTCCAGAAACTGCCTGTAATCCTAAATTCTCTCTACCCCTCTCCTAGAGCACCCTTGAAGCTGTTTTTGGAGGAAGCAGCTTCTCTTCCTCAGGTGAAAACCTAGGGTGCATTCTGCATGGATGGATCTGCCTGAGTTCACAGGCACAGAGTTTTCTGTCCCATCTGCCTTGCTGCAGAGCCATAGGTTCACTGGCTTGCAGGCAGAATACCCTGCAGTGGTTCTGAGGAAGGAAGGCCCTGGTATCCCTTGCTGCAAAAGCAGATGGGATTTGCAAGATGGTAGATGAAGCAAAGTGCAAATAAAATGCAATGATGGCTCATGGTGAATAGGAACACACCAAGCGACCCATCAGCAAATTTGTATTATTGCAAGAGGTTGCTAAAAAGGATTACATTATTCCTGAGTATGTGGGATTAGAGAGAGGAACCCAATGCTATGTGGTTTGAGGTAAGAAGACTGAGGAAGGGATTGCAATGCTGCCCTGAGGAGAAGAAATTGCTGTAGCTATAGGCCTTTGCTCTGCATCCTGACTCATCTTCTGGAAAACAAAAGGAATTCCCTTAGAGGAGAATGCTGTGCGTCACCCACAGCCAAAAAAAAAAAAGGAGTCATGTGTTTCCTTGACAGCTCATCATCTTTGCATATTTTTCCTGCTGAAGGAGAGTCCTTCACCCAATTGCTGAATGGTTTTGAGTATTTTGAGCGTGCCTGGGGTGCCAGGATGTTAATTTCAATAGCGTTGTTTAAATAGATCATAGAAGTAATGGAGTCAGTAAGAATTTTTGATAGGGTTACAGATACAAGCAGGGCCATTTCCTTCAAGTCAGTATAGTTACTTGCATAAGAGGTTTCTTACCACTTGAGTTACAAGTTTCTTACCAGTATACTTCAAAGCTTCTAAATTAGAGCAGCTCTTTCAGTACCTGAAAGCTTTCTTCAGGAAATAAATTCTTCTACAACTTTATTCATGAATTAGTATTCATGCACAGCAGGTGAGGATGAGAAGGAAATTATAACATGGAATATAAAGAGAATACGTAAGTGTTATATTACAGACAGCAATACCTGGGGCTCCAGCATTGGCTTTTGGTAACTCTGCATTTCTTCATTATTAGAGATTTTTTCCCCTCTTTCTCTTAGTTACTGACTAGCTATATTCACATGTACTTGGAAATCCTTAGTGAATTCATAAGCTACAAACAGCATACCTACTTAGGAGCTGATTTCAGTGTTTGTAGGATATGCTTCAGTGTTTGTAGATATGTAGTCAGCCTAAATAAACAGTTTCTTTTTTTTTTTTTTTTTTTAATTTTTCAAAGCATCAACCCCCCAAAGCAGCAGTCTTGAAAAAGGGTGAATTTTCAAGCTGACACTGCATAAAATAGGATATACAAGTGTTGCTTGGAATAGCTGGAAGAAATAGCAGTAAGTAACTGGCTATAAAGAGTCCAGGTAATCCTGCTGCTTGCACGAAGGCTGAAATTGGCATTTGCTGATTCCTTTTGACTCAGAAAAAAAATACCTGGTGCCACTTGAAGAGAAGGAAGTAGAGCACTGGGCAAACACTGATCTCTGTCAATTTGTAACAGAAGAAGGAAGTCTCTTTCTCACTGAGGGTCAAATCAATGTTGTTCCAAGTCATGTAACAACATTAAATTCAGATTTGCTTTTGACCCTGCCTATGGAGTACCTCTGCACTATGTAAACATTTTGTATGGGTTCTTCACCTCTGAACAAGAGTACAGCATTCCTGTTAATGTGAGATAAAAGTCAAAAGATTCTTGCTCCCTGTATTATCACTTGCTTCTGTGTAACTTGGTATGCTTTGTTTCAAATAAAAGCATACAAGCTGAGGGAGATCTTCTGGGGTTTGACTGGCATAAATGGAAGTGTAGGTTTGTAAGTAAAATCATGATCTCTGATGAAAATGGTACTGACATTTGAGGCAGCCTACATCTTCTGCTTCTATTGAGTGTCAGGTAATCCACAATTAATGTTCTAGAAATAAATCTGTCAATTGGTAGAAGCAGCAGCAGCAGGTTGGTAAATGCTGCCTTTTGATGATAAAGCATTGAAAAGTTTCTGGCTTCAAATGGAAAAAGGCAACAGTAGTTTGCATAACAAAACCAACATTTTTGTCCAGCTTGCAGAAGGGAGTGGCAAAATGTTAGATTTTACTACATACTCATGCATTTGAAGCCATCTTTGCAGAACTTCACTTGGCTCTGAGCATCCTGGATGCCTCCACATGTGTGTGTTAGACTGTCTCCCTCTTCTGCATCTTATCTTTCTCCCAGGTGTGCTGCAACAGAGGCAGGTCATCCAAAACTAAGAGGGGAGTCCTGAAATCAGAGACAGCCCTTGACTGTGGCTGCATTGCTACTGCCTGACTTCATTCTCTGACACCCAGCAGCCTGGGCTCTTTCTGAAATTCAGTGTTAGACACAACATGGCACCTCTGTTTTAAAAGCAATGCATTCTTTGCTGAGTGCCCCTCCTGTTTAAATTTTTCATTCTGTCTCAATTAAAAGCAAAATTATGTTAAAAAATACCTTATACTGGTTTTGTACTTTGGCTAAGTACCTTCCAGTTCAGCTGAATGCTTGTGTGCAGCCTAGTGTTCACCAAACAGAAACAGAAAATCATGTGCACCCTTCTGCTGAAGTGGTTGGGCTTTAATGGAATACCTTTTTTAAATCTCTGGTTACCCTGTTGTTTTCTGAACCATCTCCACCCTCTCTGTCTTAGTAATAATAGCCTCTACAGACTGGAAATGCATCATCTGCAGCTATTTTGTAATTCATTGGATATAGGATGTTTTATGATGCTTTGAAGACATCAGAAAATTGGAAGTACATTAAAGTGAAAGCACTTTCATGTTTAGGGGTTAGGCTGTGAATACTTGTAGTGGAAAGGATTGTAACACAGTAGAAGGACAGGGCTAAAGCTATGTTTTTCCAGCTGCTCTTACAGAGTGGAAGTCCGTGATTAATGTGTAATATGTCGGTGGGCATTCCAGAATTACACAGCATTACTCTGAGGTTTTGAAAGGCTAATGAAACTTCTTGTAATACATGGCAAATTATATCCTTTGGCAGACCTCTGTGTCGGCTATCAGCCTAGTCTGAATGTGAGTTTTAAACTCTATTGGCTCTTTGCTGTATCCTTCTAGAGTTGTGAGAGTCATGTAAACAATTTTTGTATGCATAATTTTATTCTTCCATGGCCACATGAATGTTTTTGTGTCTCTGGGCAAAGGGAGTCTAAGGATAATGTATTAAATGGTTGGTTTTAAGACTGGGTAAGGAAGGTGAGCAGTTGGAGTTGCACTGTCAGTTTATTTTATGGAGAAAAAGCCTGCCAGCTTTCTGCAAGCCTGACTTGGGGCAGTATAGCATGACAGCAGCTCCTGTGCTTGTGGGAGCACAAATGAGATGATGCCACCACAGGTGGGTTGGACTGCCCAGAGGAAGTGAGGTCCCTCCTTTCATGGCTCATATAAGGGATCTAAATATTAGCTTTTTTTTTTTTTTTTTTTTATTTGGCATCAAAACTGTAAAGAGATAAAATTTAAATGGGCTGAGTAGCAACTATGTTGTCCTGAAGCAGACACCCCACTTTGTAAGTGGATGTGTTGTTCATCCCTTGTGCACTCTGACCAAGGCAGCTGCTGTGGATCATTGATGGACAGTGCCCAGGGATGGGGAGAACATGTATGGTTCTTCTCCCCTTTTTCAGGGAAGGGTGCTTTCTGCAACTTTTTAACCTAATCTGGTGATCAGATTTACCTAGTCTGGCAGGCTCTGTCTTTGGGAAAACCAGTGTTGTTTTGTATGGCCTAGAAAAGACTGATGGGGTGTGTTGGCAGTGAATGGCTTTACAAACATGAAAAGATTGAAGAAGGATGAGGAATTGACACTAGGTCCTCCCCCTGTCATGTTCTTAATTTTAATTAAGTGTAATTGGTAATGGTATAGGCATCCTTAGCATTTATCTGAGTTTACAGTGTCGCAGAAGGGACTTGTGGATATCAAACAGGGCCATCTAGAGCTGACTGCCCAGGAGCATGTCCAGATGGCTTTTGAGTATCTGCAAGGATGGAGACTCCACAGCCTCTGGTCAACCTGTACCAGTGCTTGGTCACCCTCACAGTAAAAAGAGTGTTTTCTGATGTTTGGAGGGAACCTCCTGTGTTTCAGCATGTGCACGTTGCCTCTGGTTCTGTCACTGGGCGTCACTGAAAAGATGCCCCTTAAGCCTTCATCTCCAGGCTGCACAGTCCCAGCTTCCTCCATTTCTCCTCTTATGAGGTGCTCCTTTGCCTTAATCATCTTTGTGGCCCTTCACTGGACTCTCTCCAAAATGTTCCTCTCTCTCTTGTCCTGGGGAGCCCAGAAATGGCCCCAGCACTCCAGATGTGGCCTCACCAGTTCTGTGTAGAGAGGAAGGACCAGCCTCCTTTGACCTGCTGGTGTTGCTTTGCCAAAAGTTTCCCAGTTTCTACCTGGTTTCTGAGCCCTGCAGATTTGTGGGGATGCCACAAGTTCTTTTCCTGAAATTCCTTAGTGTGGAAAGGACTGGGATTTTTTGTGCTATGTGAGGATATGTACAAATAACAGAAGTTGAAGGAGGATATCAGTGATTGATTAGTATCTCTTCATTATACTTTCAGTCATATATGTTTCCCTGCTATTTCTGTGAAATTTTTTGAGCTAGGTTGTCTTGGTTATGGCACCTCATATACAGCATATACCTCATATACAGGAATGTAAATCCTTGGGAATTACTGTTTTGGGACTCATAGAAACTTGTTGATGCTGAAGAACAGAGCCAATTAAAATGATAGAAATATTAAGAGTTATTCTCCGTATTTTTTGTTTAAGGGATCTTTCAGTGTTAGTTTAGGGTATTAAAAATGTAATGATGAATGCACTTTTCCTGTAAGGGGAACTCAGATGTACTTTCAAGTCAGAAAGGAGAAAATGTGTTTAGGATTGCTAAATCAAAGCAAACACAGAAGTGCTGCTTCTCTCTTGCTTTAGTTTATTTTATCGGGAGCACTTTTTGTATCTGTACCTCTATAGCCTTTTTTTTTGTGAGATGGAAAGATAAAACCATCTTCAGTTCTGCTGTTACTTGTGCTTCTGTAATACTTGTAATGGAGTGCTTAATTTTTTATTTTCCTCTCTGTTTTTTTCTTACAGTATCAAGCTTTTGGCTGTGCAGGAGCTGGTGGACAGAGAAGCATTGGAAAAGGTATTTTAAAAATATATCTAATACAAATGTCATAATACATTCAAGCTCTTAGAGCCTTCTGTGTTAGTAGAGCTCCCTAACTTTATGGAAGATCATGTGGCATAAACTAGGAAATCTTTCTAGCTACACAGTACACAAAATGAGAGGGATGAACATGCTTTTGGTGTTTTCTGACTTTACAACTGGCTTGGGGTAAGCAGTGCCAGTGGTGTTTCAGTCTTGTGCTTTGTCACAGACTGGGGATGAGTTTCACAGAGGTCCTGAGTACAACACAGTTAATTCAAGAGGGGGATCTCTTCACTGGTTTTGGTGAGCTCTGATTTTGGCCCAAAGAGGTGGATTTTGTTAAAAGGTGGGGACAGAGGAGTAGGAAGGTGGTACTGTAGCATTTTCCAAGTGAAGATGATGTTCTCAAAAAAGGGTAATATTCAGAAATTGTTGCTTGCAGCAATAAGTTTCTCTGGCACCTCACACCCCATACACTTTTCACCTTTCTTTTGGTCTTGCACCTCCCTTTGGCCCAAGGCTTCCTAAAATAGACCAGGGTACAGAAGCTTGGCAAGGGTACATAGCCTCAGCCTAGTGGGAATGGCTCTTGGGGGCATTGTCTGGAGCTTTGCAGGAAGCTCTTCAGAAAGGCTCAGCCCTAAAAATTATCTTTTTAAATCGAGCTCTCTGAATATTTGATATCTGCTTTCATACAATGCCAAGCTTAAAGAATTTAAAAGGCCAGCTTACCCTCTGGAAAACAACTGGGTGGAATTATATAAGTTCAAAGAAAATTGGTTTCTTAATTTGTTTAAATATAGGAGGGGAAAAAAGTAAACAAGAACAAAATCCCTTGTCCCACCTGCTTGCAGAGTCAGGTTTTGAGAACATGTGCTGACTTATTGCAGGAATACAGAATATTATTAAACTATAGTATTTTAATATTCTTTGTAACATTGATTTTTATGGATTTTGAAGGGAATTTTTCTTTAAAATAGCTATGGACATGATAACCTGAAAGTTTTTTTTCAGTGGGACACTTCCTAGTCTGTCATAGATGGTTATGAACTTTTTAATCGTATTTCTAAAATTCAGTGCTCAGCTTTGAAACTGTTGTTCTATATTTTTGACACTTGTATGGAGAAAAAAAGTGAGTAGAAGCACGCTGGTGAGCTGCTAGCACTGCTGTGCCCCTGAAAAGACTCAAACAAGTACAGGAGTCTTTGTACTGCTGAGTAGCTCCACTAAATTAAATCACATGGAAATCATGTGTGTGTGCAGCCAGTCTCTTGAGAACCAGGGCCTTGAGACAGTATCAGACAATTATCTGGCACTACAGATCACAGTTCACCATCACCTTTTTAAAATGGGATGGTGGCCAGAGGAGCAAAACACATGAAAGAGCAGCCTGGGAGAAGCTAATTGAACTACTGGGGTCTTGAGAACATGGCAAACCTCCCGTGGGTGTCCTGTGGAAAGCTTTGCCCTCATGTAGTAGAGTGCTGCTGTGCTTCAGAAGCTGTCCATCAGTTATTTACTGATGGCTTACAGCAGAAGGGTTTAATGCCATTCCAACTATCTTAGATATTTTATTATCTTTAAGGGTTTGGTTTTTTTTTCATTTCTTTTTCTTTTTTTTTTTCCGTTTTTTAAAATGACATTAGTCATTGAAAATAAATTAATCACACCATGAAAATCTTTGTGTGGTGCAATGATTATTTGTTTAATTTCCTAAGCTCTAATCTTAAGGCAAATTTGGCCAAAATGATCCCTTAAGCCAAAGATCTACCACACTTGGCTGCCGTTACACTTGGGGCTGCTGAGACAAAAGGGATGGTTGGCTGGGTTTAATTACAGCTCATCCTTGCTTGGGAAAACCTTGTTTGACCTTTGGATGCTGCTCATCAGCTGACTTGTTTTTCTGCTGTGCCACGAGCACCTGTAAGCACTGTAGAAAAAGGATGCTGCTTGTGGAGCTGCACTCACTCCAGCACCACACTTGCTGTCATTATGAGAAAAGGGAAAATAACAATTTATCTTGGTGCAGCAGGACCAGGTCACATTAGAAGAACAGTCTTTACCTGGAGAAAATTCTAGGTCAGGTCAGAGATGTGTTTGTTTGTGTTATTGCTTTGGCTGTAGCCCATCAGACTCGTTCAGCACATGCTCCATGTGAGCTGTCTCACCAGCAGCTCAAAGCTAAGCACGTGCTTTTTATCTTACCTGCATTTATCTTATCTGCATTTTATCTTACCTTGAACTTTCAAATTGCTCTGTTTACTTCCCCCTGCCTTCTCGCTGAGCTTCCCCACGCCTGCTGTGGGGCTGTGTTGCTGCTGTGCCTTTGCTTCAGAGATGCTGCTGCCATTTACTGGGGCCAGAAATGAATGCAAGCAGCAAAGTGCCACAGAAGGGCTTGCAGTCAGTGACAGCCTTGTCCCCACAAGGGTTCAAGGCCACTCAGGCTTTAGAAAGAAGAATCTCGGGCAGGCAGCTTTGTTGGCGCTGTGTCCTGGAGGAAGCATCTCCTCCAGAAGCAGAGCTCTGGGAGAGACCCCCAGGGATGCTCTTGCCCCAGTGTGTTTTTAATACTTTGCTGGATCTAATTTTGGTAAGTCCTTAATTGCAGATGAAGAATTGTACTTGGCTGGTGTTAACCATCTTTATTTGGGGAACGGGAAAAAATAATTCTCCCGAGGAACATGCTGTTTTTTATAGTTTAAAAATTAATCTGTTTAAGTAATTAGCAGATTGAACTGCCTGACCAGGTGACATTTCACACGGGCTGCTGTTTTAGCATTTATATCCCTAGTCCTTTTCCATAGGCAACAAGTATGCCAAAATGAGTGTTCTCATTGGTGCTGGATGCCAGTAGGATGTGCAGGAAGAGTCACCCATATTGTAAGACAAAATATTCTTTGCATTCTGTCAAATTTCCCCCCACA
Source organism: Heliangelus exortis (assembly GCF_036169615.1). Classification (NCBI taxonomy): domain Eukaryota; kingdom Metazoa; phylum Chordata; class Aves; order Apodiformes; family Trochilidae; genus Heliangelus; species Heliangelus exortis. The sequence continues at coordinate 48,962,170 of NC_092423.1, read as the reverse complement.
CACACCCTGCACTTTTCAGGTGTTACCAGGTAGGCTACTGAGGAAAATTAAATAATCTGTACAACAATATTATATTTAGTTAACCCCTGACAGGTTTTTAGAAGGTAAGCCTGCTTTGGGAGTTAACTTTTGGGAATTATTTTCCTGTATGTGTCTTAATTAGCAAGTGGCATTACTCAGGATGAGAAAGGACTGTGCACTTGAGGCTACAGACACCAGTTTGTTTGTTTCACATCTAGGAAATGCAAGTCATGTAACTCCGATCTGCAGCATGAGGAAGTGGAATTTCTTTGCAAAATGAGGATTATTCTGCTTGCAGTTGGAAGTGAACTAACTAGATTGGCATGAAAGTTATTCTAGATGGGCTAAAGGACAATGAGAGTTGTAGTGAGACTTGTGATTTTGTTCAGTGGTGATGTTCTTGAAGCTGATGATAAATGGCAGCTTAAAATCAGGATAAGTAACAAGAGGTTTCATTTTAAAGGTCTGTCTGGTGGCAAATGGTGGCAAATTTTTGCACTGTGAGCTACATCCAAGAGGTCAGTGAGAAGACCAAAGTAATTATCAGTAGGCTTTCATTGTCTGTTTGGAAACCTTAACCTTCAATGGGGAAGTTTTGAGGAATATCACAAATCAAAAGGGATTGAAAGTCTTTCTCCTGTTATTTGGGGAGAGTAGTTGTTGTAAAGCACCTGTAGCTGTGAAGCCCAAGGTGTTAACATTCATGAGGGACCAGGAAAGGCAGCAACGTGGGTCCTAGCCATCTAAATTCATTCCTTCTATCTGCTGGCCAAATGTTACAGGGTCATACATGGGCTGTTTCTCCTGATGTGGACATGAAGATCTGGAATGGAGTGATAGAATGAGAAAACTCAGATCAGCCTTCTCCTCCAAATTCATCTTTTTTTTTTTTTTTTTTTTTTTTCATGTGAAGAGTTATTTCTCGTTCCTCAAAGAGAATGTCTTTATCCTGTTGAATAAAATGAAAAGCTTGACACTGTAAGGAAACAATCCCTAATCCCTACAGTCTGTGTTCAGGATTTTTCACTTTCTTTACCTCCCTCAGCTGTGCTAGTGGCTGGAGTTGTCTTCCATGATGAGGAATCCGTTCCCTTGGTTCCCTCACCCATAAGACCAGATGTCTGTATCTGGGTGATGCTCACTAGAGCATCCTTCCCATCATGCAGAGTTTTCGTACTGGGCCTGAGGAATCAATGCACCACAACTGGGGTGGCACTGAGCAGCTGGCATTATTTTAGTAAAAGAAAATTACCCTGCCTATGATCAATCAGAAGCAGCTTTTGTCTGTGGGGAAATGTGGGGACCCAGGAGATGAGAACAAAAGGGAGTGCTTGTTTCTTTGTAGTGTCATTGCTTTAATAGCGCAATTTCAGCTACAGTCAAAAATGAGTTTGTAAAATGCTGAGCTGCCCTGTGCATTCCCTGCTGTAACCTTCTCCTTTCTACAAAGAGCATGGAGAATTTTAACTAGAAATTTGCTTTTGTTTTCTTGATCCAGTCTACTGTTTCCTCCAGATATTATCTGAACATAAAAAGTATGACGTCAATTGAAGTTCCAGAATTTCCAGTATGAAATGCATCTGCTGGAGGTTTTTATTTATCTTTTGTCTGCTTTTGAGTAGATTGAGCCAGATCAGTGTTTAATCATGATTAAGCCCATTGTAATCTCTGTTCTTTATAAAAAACCTCTGGGAGCAGGGCAGGTTGTTTATTTGTGAAAGGTTGTCCCTGGGAGCTTGTTGGTGTTTGAAAGAGTGGTACTGTTTTCTGTGTTCAGGGGTAAGCATAGGCACATCACTTCTTGCTCACACAGATATAAATATGTTTTTGTGTGCCTTTGCTGGGGTGGTTGGAAGTGAAATAAAATATGCCTTGACATGAAGCAGCTGGTCCATGTCTGGCCTGTCAACATTTCCTCCGTAAAAGCATCAAGTGGTGGGTGGTCATGCAGTCAGTGCTGCCCTTTCAGGCAAGCATTGTTCCCTGTGGATAAGCCAGCTCTGCCATGGATCTACCATTGATGTTTCTTGATAAGAAAGAGCAGGGAAGGGCTGTTGACACCTGCCCTTGGCAGGGTGAGAGTTCACCACTGCTGTCTGAGCTCTCCAGCCACTGGGGTCGGATCACCTGGAAAGGATGTGTTGCCCACACAACCCAAGTATCTAAACTTGCTGCTGTTACATTTTTTTGATAGTGCAATCATGCAGTAGTTCCAGAGAGGTGGGGAAGAGTTGTGGCATGGTGGAATTAAGAAGAAATCACAGTTTTAGCAGTCACCTAAGGTGACTGACTGAACAGAGTTGGGAAGCAAACCTCAGCGTCCTGAGTCCCCAGGCACTCTTCTAACAGCAAGACAGCTTTTCCCTTGATGTGATTTGTCTTTTTCTGCAGCAGATATGCACCCCAGAAATGCAGTTAGTTCAGGATTGAGTCTTTGTGTGCATATTTTTAAATGCCATAATCCTCCTATACAGTAGGATCTATATCTGTATAGTAGGACCCCATCTTGCTTTGCTTCGGAGCTATTGACTTGATCTCAGAGGTCTTTTCCAGCCTCAACAATTATGCTATTCTGTGAAAAAATTCTTTCATGTGAGGTTGATGAGGTGCTGGAACAGGTTGCCCAGGGAAGTTGTGGCTGCCCTCTCCCTGGAAGTGTTCAGAGCCAGGTTGGATGGGACTTGGAGCAACCGGATCTAGTGAGAGGTGTCCCTGCCCACGCAGGGGGATTGGAACTAGGTGATCTTTAAGGCCCCTTCCAACACAACCCATTCTATGATTCTATTCAGTGATTACAAAATACTATTAGGCAAAAGGCAACAAATTAATTAGTTGTTGTAAATGAGTTATATTTACTGCCTATTTTTAGAATTGTCCTTTCCAGAAAGATGGTGAACCCTTTGAAACTTAAGGACTTTTGGATGACCTCTAGAGTCTGATAACGAAACAGCAGTCTTGCTTTCAGAAAACAGGAAAAGGAGATGTAGACTTTGACACTGACTCACTCAGGACCTTTGATCAGTCTCTTCCAGCCCTGTCGCTGCCTCATTTTGCGGATCCCCTTTTCTAGCCAGGAGAGGTGGAGTCAAGTCTCTCATTGTCTCCTTTGTCTAGTTCAGCCTTGGCATGGATTTTTGTATAATTCATCAGCTGAAATAGGTTCCTTTGAATCCACCATATAATCAGTGATTAATCACTCAGAGAAAAAAGACTATTATTCCTGGTGGTAGAAGTCGTAGGGATCTCTAGTCAGTTCTTTTTCCTTGCTTTCTTCCAGAACATGGCAGAAGGTAGAGCAAGTTCATGGAACAGAACCAGTTGAGAATAGTCAGCAATTTTGGGGAATGGTGGTTTGTTTGGTTTTTTCCTATTAAGTAGACTGGCATGGCAGCAAGAATGTTTCAATTGCAGCCCAAATAATTTCTCCTGGTTTATGTGGACTAAGTAATGCATCTGCTCTATGGGAAGCCAGAGTCCATTGTATATTTTAGAACAAAACTTTGGTCAGGGTTGAAGGACAGTTCTGTATGCTCTACAGAGGGAATGCTAATGGGTGAAGACAAAAAACCATTTATTACTCATGCAAGCCTATAAATAAAGAATGTGCTGTTTGAGTCTGGAATCAGTGTCAAATTGGGATCTTTTAATTATGGGTGAGAAAGAGAATGTAAAAAGTCTACGGGACTTTTTTTTAAAGGGGAGATGACATCCTAATGTTAGCAGCCTGGAAGAGATCCTCCTAATAATAGGCATCCAAAAAATAGAATGGAATAGGATGTGAGAGAGATTTAAATAACTTTACAGGAGGTAGCACAGTACTGTGTATGGTGGTGTAATCAATGCCTGGAGGAAGAATAAATATTTGAAGCTGGCAATGATTGTGAGTCATATTATATATTTTTCTCTTCCTTGTTTTTGAAATTCCTACCATGGGAAAGAATGCTTGCTCTAAGCTGAGATGTAGATCAGTTGGGGAAAAGAGTAGTACCAACAGAAGAAAGAAATGGATGTGTGTAAATTGCCCAGTGAAAAACCGGTTTTGATGCAAGGCTCTGTAGAAGTGGCTAAACAGTGACCTTGTTGTAATGAGGGCTGTGCCTTTTTCCCTGTGTCACAGCACTTTTCTTAACATAGTGCTTTTACTCCTTCTCCTACTGCACATCAGAACAGCCCCATCTGTCTTCACCACCATGTATGTGCCAATAGGGTGCAGTTTTTTAAATTAGAAAACTCAGCTCTCTTGCTGACACCTCTGGAAATTGATAAATTTTTCTCACAGGAGTCGGGAAAGACCTATCTTGTGTGCTTAACCAGCTTTCCTTGATTAATAACATTCGAAAAGTGTCATTTCCCTGCCCCTTTCAATTTTGTCTGTTCTTTTCTATTATCACTCTTCCCCCCTCCTCTTTTTTTCTGTCTGAAGGCAATGTATGGGTAAGGAGATTCAGAGCATGGCAAATCACCTAGTCTAGCTTTACATTTAGTCCAAATGAACAGGCATCTTAGGTCTCTGAAAATCTGCTGCACAGTGCATGGCTATGGAGAGAAGTGGGTCAAAACCAAGTACATGAACTCTGGGTAAATGTGCAGCCCTCTGTGCAAGACTTAGGTCAGTAAGGTCAAACACTGCTTGAAGCAGGAGGTGTAGTAATAACACTTATAGTAGTATTATTAAAATATCTGATGCTGCATTGATCTAAGAATCTTACTGATAACTTCCCTAAGCACACACCTGTATTTCTGGAGAGGTGTATTTTTTTTTTTTAGTGGCAAAAGTGACAGCAAAATGAAAGTTGTTTTCTACCTTTGGAAATAATGAGTTTGGAAAAAACACTCGGAAAAGCAGACAACATAATGCTAAGTAAATAATTCAGTCTGGGGGTGGCTATGGTTTTAGCACAGCTAACCAGTTGAGCAGCCTGTTTCATGACAATAGTGAAAGTGTGTTTGAATTCAACCACTCATCTCTTATAAAAGCAGCCTGATGAAGAATAGCCTCAGAGTCATAAGGCCTCCTTTTTATTCTCCTTTGTATCACACTAGTTCCTTTAGCATGCAATTATTGCTGTTAATGATTATACTGCCTACTTAAGAAGAATAAAACACTTATAAGTGTTTTAGATATGGCATGAAGAATAAATTGTAAAGATCTGTGACCATCCTGGGCAACCTCTTGAGCCTTAATCTCTGTATTATGTTAAAAGAAAAAAAAAAAGGCCCTTAAGGGTAAGAAAAGAAGTAGTCAGGAAATGCCTTCTGCAAAATTAGTCTGTCCCATGAAGTACAGGGAATAAAGTTCAGCTTGCGACTGGAAACATGAGAAACTAGTGCACAAAAATTCTCCTACATGGAGGCTGGCAAATATTGGTGCTCTTTTCCATAGGAAAAAGGCAGCATAGGTTTCCCACAAGCATCTGTAAAGACAGCATGCCATTAAATAGCAAACTGGCTGAGAGGTGTTACTTATACCATTTTGGCATCATGTAGGTGAGCATCCTGCATTTTTTCAGTAGTGGCCCTAGCACCTACAACATGCTAGAGAGTCATTGCATTGCCTCTTTCAGTTTTTTCCCTGCTCTTAATCAAAGGTTTTCATGTGTTCCTTTTGCAGATCTATTAAAAGATTGTTTATTTAAATAATCACTTTTGTTTAGGATTAAGGTAGGAGAACATGCCAGTGAATGAACTGCATTTTGTTCCAGGAACACTATGATTAAAGGTGAGCAGAGAACTAGGTTTGTGGGCTACAATCTATTTTTTTAAATCATACACTCAAAGATAAAGAAAGTTATTTCCTCTTAGACGTTACAAAGAATTAAGCAGTTGGGTGACCATGGTGAGCTGTAATTCATCTGGGAGGGCTGTGGAGAAACTCACTGCTAAATTTTTCCAAAATAAGTACTCAAAAAGGAAAGCAAATAACTTGGGAGTGCAAACTGAGGCTCCTACCACTCCCCAGACTGAACTTGTAAAGCCTGACTTAAAAAAAAAACACAACTGATTTGATTCAAACAGGTTTGTGTATGGAAACAAATCATTACACACTCTTGATAGTTGAGATAATGTTAAGCTTATCAGCATAATTATTTCCCGCACATTCCCGGAGCACAATGGGTGAGTAACACAGCAGTGGCAGGGAATAGGCACGTGTCCAGCTGGATTCACATCCATGGGCTGCTTCAAAACAGGACCAAGCTGATGAAGGGACTCAGCTACTTAATGCAGGAAATTATGCCCTCAGTTTGAAAAACTTTCCAATCTTGCCAGGCATCCTTTATCTGCTGCCTAACCCCAGGGCTGCCTAAATGACCCCAGTCCTCTAGTGCTTTGCTTTCACTCTCCTGAGGTGAGCAGAGTGGTGCCTCTCTGCAGGTGCAGGACTGGCCCGGTTTGAATCAGGCAGAACAGAACTGGAAAACTTAGTTTCTTAACCTATGCATAGTTGGGCTTGAAAAATGAGCCTTCCTCATCCTATCTCCTCTGAGAAGCTCAGACCTGGAGGTTTCCTTATTTAAGTATTAAGCTAAGAAGGGGTCTGTGCAGCAAAGCTGGGAATTCAGGTCACTATGTGGCTGCTGGGCAGCAAGGCTGCAGTATGATAAATGTTTAGCTTTCTGGTCCATAATGTGTTGCATGAAGCACTCATTTAGGAGCTCAGTAAGAATCTGATCCTCAGAGGAAGGAGATCCCTCCTCTGTGGGTGTCTGAATTACTGGGATGCTTTTTAAAAAGCATCAGCAGCACATTTCCCAAGCAAAAATGAGTCCTGCTCAAGTTAATGAAGAAGCTGTTGATGCCTTCAGTTGGACCAGGACTTGGGAACCCAATATGCATGCACATTATCCCAGCAAATTAGTTTTATTTGTCCATAATACCCAAAGGAACATAGTGGTGATGGCTGTGCCTATGGGTGCTATATTATTTCTGAAGAAAGGCACTGGTTGAGGATTTGGCTGTGCTGAAGGTTTGTGCGTGAGTTTTGCTGCTCTCAGTGAGTTTCTTGAGCTCTTTGAAGAATATATTAGATAAGGTTGGTGAAGAACATAGAGGAAGGCAAGGATTTGTTCAGTCATCAATCTGGATATTTTAATTTAGCTCTAGGATCAACAAACCAGCACATAAAGGATGAAGGTGTTGCCCCAGGTCTCTATGACCCAGTGCAAGCAGGACACACTAGCGTGGCAGAAGGGTCAGATAAGCTTTCCAGGAGTAATTCTGTGGCTGTTGCACTTCCAGTAGATGGGTTGCTTTTTAATTTTTTTTTTCATCCTAGAATTTTTCTCCTAATATTTATTATTATTGTATTATTTTTTTCAGCACTGTCATTGTAGAACTGCATAAATTATGGAGAAGAGGGTGAAGTAAAAAACTTTTTCCAGCACAAATGTATAGATATGGCTGAGACTGAAACAGATTCCCTGGAGGTGGAGGGGTGGTGTTCTCCTTTCAAAACACTCATCATTATCTATCTATCAGACTCCCATCTGCCTGCCAAGTTTTATTTGCCTTTATGTAATATCAATTGATACAGTATGTTGTATTAATTGCTTGAACAACACAAGCAATACAATGAAGTCTTCCTAGAAGGTACCAGTTGAATGGGCATGTGAAAAATGTTGTATCTTAACATAGGGCCACACAAATTTTCCCTTGTGTTAGGTATAATAGAGTTTGTGAGTGCATCCCCCCCACCAGTGGATGCATCTATTTCTTGTGTGTGTAGTTTTTACCTACTTTGCAAACAGGAAAGGGAACACTCCAGGGAAAGGCAAACAAGCAACGAAAGCCTAAGACAGCACTGATGTCAGTGGGAAAGGGGACCCAACCTTGAGTCTCTCCTTCATGTTTTTTTTCATAACAATGCTTCCTTCCTTGCTGTTACATTTGGTAACAGGAGAAATAAGATGCAAGCGAAAGGTCTGATGCTCCTCTGCATCCCCTTCCTTCCTTTCTTTCTCCTGGGGAAGTGGATGTGGTGTTGCTGGGCTGCAGAAGTGTGCTGGGCATCCCAGTCCCTCTGGGGCTTGCATCCCCTCTTGACTTGTCTCATTGCTCTGCCATGTGGGGCTGTCTCAGGGCAAGAGTCCTGAAGACTCTGACATTTCTCTCTACCTCAGTGGCCAGTTCAGGAAAATACAACATCCACAAATATCTCTGCTCCCTACCTCTTCCTCTTCCTCCTCACAAATGAGATCTAACAAAACATTCTTCTTCTTCTGGAGAACTGGTGTCAACTCAGGATGCTTTACTTGAAAACCGAAGGTGTTGATTTCAGTTTCTCAGAAGTGTTTGTGACTTTCTAGGTCAGGCTTCATTAGGGTGCACCAAATGTAGCTGTGTCCTGCCTGTGGAAGATTGGATTAGGATTACAGGTATTTAAGTCTGCTTTTTCAACTGGAAATAAAAATACAGTCTACTCAGATGAATAAAGAAAGGATAATGTGCATTTAATTCCAGGAATGTGATATTTAGGTTATACAATACTCAGTGATGGAGCAGGGAAGGCGCATATATATATATATATATATATATATTTTAAAGGATAGATTAAAAAAGAGCAGCACTACATGGTCTCAAAGCCTCTGCCAATATTGTTGTATTTTCTGTCAGAGATATATTAGATCATGTTTCAGGATGGAGTTTGAGAGGGAGGTTTCTCTTTAAATGCCACTGCACAATTTATAAGGTGTATTTTAGATCTCTTATGTTTACCTTTTCCTAAAGCACCAGGTCCATCACTGAGAGATGCTCTATAGCACAGAACAGCCCCTACCTCACTGTTTTCCAGCCCATAACCTTTAGATTCCTGCAGTGCCAGAAACTGTTACTACGGTGTCCCTCAAAAGTAACAGGAAAGTGAGCCCACTACCAGAAAGCTTAAATTTTTCCTGCACAGGTACTGATTTCAACTTCAAGATTTATCCAGAATCTACAATTTGAAATAAAGGTGGTGAATTTTGATCTAATAATATAGTTGAACTTTTTTTTGATGGTCAGGGTCTCATTTTCAACTCTTGCCAGCTCCCACACTCGAAATCTAAGTCTCTTCCACCACAACGATGTGAAATCTTTACTGAAATGGCACCTCAGCATAGCTGAAAGGATAGGAATTGACAGAAGTTTTTATATGCATCTCGGGTACTCATTGAAGCTGCTCCCTCTAGTGCCCGTTAAAAATAAAGGAGCTGTGAATAGATGACGTTTAGAAATGGAACATTTGTTCCCCAGCACTCATCTCTCCTCTTGGTAAAGAGGGACCAAAAACCTTTGCTTTGATGAAGTAAATTGTTTACCTTCACTGCAGTGCCCTTTTGGCCTGGTGGTAATTAACTAAAATGTACAGTTAATTGCTTTTGAGTGCTTTTAGAAAGTTCAGGCAATAATTACTGCATCAAGACATCCCATGCCATAACAATGGCTCGTCTTGGAAGCTCCTTCTCTCTCTTCCTTCCCTCCTCACCCTTCTTGCAGCCTCTTCTCTGAATCCAGGTCTGAAATGCAAGTGTCCTTCAAAGAGGACTCACTGGCTAATAAGAAACAGGTAATTTTTTAAGGCCTAAGATATTGTTTTGATGAGTCACATTTAGTTTCCTCGGGGTTTAGGAACAGCACATCCTTCTTTCAAGCAAAAGATCCCACCTCACTGACAGGGGAGGTCACTGGCTCATTCTGGTCCCCAGTGCTGGCACTACAGGAGTAACACTTGGTGGGCAAAGATGCTCATCACAGAGTGGTGTCATCTGGAAAAGATAACCCTGCTGTCCTTGATTTGGGACCCCAAAAGAAAAATATTAACCAGGGCATCCTGAACAAGAGATGTTGAGATCTGATGGGCTACTGCAGGGTGCTGGCTTGCAGCTCTTCTACTGGTAGTAGATTAAGCTTCATGTACAAATGAGGTGCTCTTGCTGGCAGTGCTTGGAGTGTCCTGGGGAGGCAGGTAGGTGTATTAGGCAGTCTGTAATTCTTATGACCTCCAGCATGTGCCAGCCCAGCATATGTTCTCCTTCCTGCTCCCAAATTAGTTCAAGACCTCTTGCCTTTCCCTCTCCAGTCCCTCCTCAAATGGGGGTTTCGCCGGCTTCTCCCAGCTGCCCTCCATTCTCTTCCAGTGTCAGGCATAGGCTTGTTCCTGCACTTATCTCTGCTTCTCAAGGGACTTGGTGATCTCAGAGGTCCTTTCCAACTCTCTGATTGTATGATTCTGTTCTATGACTGTTGAATTCTATGATTCAACAGGAACCATCTCCTTATCAGGGCGGACAAAGAGGAATTACATCTTTGGAGCCTCTCTTCTTGGGGAAAGGCTGTGTTGCAGATGAGCAAAGGCAGTGGGGTTTGGCCTGCTTCCTGGAGTGGTGGCCCTTGTTGGCACCTTGCATGCCAAATGGGGGCAATGGGCAGGAATGTGGCACAAGATGACTCTTTGCAAGGTAACTCTGCCTAGATCATGCCTGGAGCATGGTGGTGCTGTCGTGTTCCTGCTCTGGCAGCACTGCCTGCCCCACAGAAACCAGCACCCAGCAGAGGGGTTGCAGAAGCATCGGTGTAATTCAGGGCATCCTTGTAAATAAGCCCTGGTGCTGTTGGCATTGTGGTATGTGTGTGAGTTTTGATTTGGGATGTATAGGATTTAATAAAGCAGCTGATTAAATTTCAGGAGTCTTGCAGCCTGAAAGGCTCTAGAGAAAAACAAAACTAGAACTTTTTTTCTGTTTTTTGTGGAAAAAAAAAATGTTGTTCTGGTTGACTGAGATTTTAGTTTTGATTTTATTTTTTTTTTCCACATAAAGAATTGATCCTCAAAGGGATTGATGTAGCTCTAACTTTGTTTTGCAAGGGAGGAAAGGCATTTTTTTCATTCCCAATGTGGGTAAGAGCTTGTCTGTGTATTTTTACTGTATGATGGAAAGCGTAATGTTGTTTGACATTGGGCTTTATGGGCAGAAAAACGAGATTTGAGAAATGCCCTTCTCACTTCAGAAAAAAAAACATGACCTAAGCAAGTATGCTGTCACAGCTTCAGAATCTGTGTGCCTGTAAACCCTGGAAAATGGGCACAGATTAAAGTCAGCTGCTGCAGGCCAAGTTCTCTGTTGATGCAGCCATACCCAGAATGAGCTGATGGATTTTCTTCTGAACAAACTGTGTAATCTTATTTGTCATCTCTTTTGTTTGAACAAAGTTAAATCAAGGTCTTAAAGAAAAATCAATTTGGAGGAAACAAAATATTCCAACTAGTCAACTGAAGATGCTCTTTTTAATAAAGTGATGGTTTCTCTAGGATTTATTCATCCCTGTGGTATGCTTTGTGCCGGCTGAACTTTCTAGGCAGCTGCAACACAGAGATAAGTTAACTCTTGTTGGTTTACTGTGGAAATTCTGATTTCCACATATTTTTCTTTTCTGATTTAAATTATTTAAACGGTACAAAGCTCTTTCAACAAATTCACACTGTTTACTCATGCCTCAGAATGACATCAGGAATGAGTAATTGTTGCTGCTGTGATTTATTGTGTTTGTTAGGGTAGCACCTGGCAATCAGTTGAGAGCAGAGCTCTGTTCCCAGGCCATGCAAACAACCTGTCTACCTCCTGGTTTGATAAATCAGTCCAGCCCTAGCACTGCCTGAAGGTATATAACAGACAATAATGTCACATGTTAATGTGGCATCTTGAATAAGAAGGGCCAGCCAATCTCTGAATTTCAGACAAGGCATTTTTGCTTTGCATGTGTGACCAAAATTACTCTCAGCTTTCTGAGGCAAAATAGTGTTGTTGGGTTATGCACCTCTGAAAAGTCACTTCAGCCTCCAGGATGCTAAACTTGCAGACAAGGCAGTTAGTGAAAGAGCATGTTTTGTTTTTTATTTTTGACTCAGAAGATAAAATAAACATGAGAATAGGTGTCCCATCATTTTGCTGATACCCACACAGGAAACCCTTGTATCCATGCAGTTTAACACTTCAGTTCTTCAAACTGTGTTCAGCATGTCCCACTGCAAAGATTCACTGTACATTGGTACAGTGTACAGGAGGTTATAGTTTGCCCAGAAAATCCCTATTCCTGAAATGGCTGCTTGATCTAGGGAGGCTTTCTGGAGGCCTTTTTTTTGGCTTTTTGAGGATGCTTTTTCTCTGTGAAAACCTCTGGATTTCAACGCAGTTTCTCCAGCATCAGATACAAGAACTTGATGTGCTATGAAAGTCCCCCTTGCTCTTGTGCAGACATTACTTTTTACTATGTAAAAAAATATTCCATCTTGTCCATATCAAGAGGTATCAGATTTCAAATTTTCCAGGGCATGGGGGTTTGTCTGTTTATTTATTTACTTACTCACTTTAATTTCAATCTCAAGATATTACCCAGGTGGACTTGGGGGCTTTCTGTGGTGCCTGTAGTTAGAGTATCCCTGATCTGCTGGATATTAGGGCTCAGCCTTTATAGCTCTGACCATGTGCTTGGACACATGAAGGTTTCTCTGTGCTGTGGCTCTACAGCAGTATCCAGGAAGATGAACACCTGTAGGGAGCATCAGAAGGATCTGCTGGATCTGTGTGCCAGTGTGCAGCCCATCCCTTTGTGCATGGGAAGTCTCAAGCATGTATCCCTGGTGTAAAGTCAGGGGAGCTTTAACCCCAGAACAGCAGCTATTGAGCTTGGTCTACATTCTTCCTCCAGTGTCGTGCTGGCAGGTTTGGTGTTGGAGTGGAGGCAGCCAAGTCTCAGGAGCTTCCTGCACCCCGGGAGATGTTGGTGAAGCCCCTTGTGGGGTGAGATAGGGTGCAGTCAGCATCTTTGGAAAGGCAGCAGAGAGGAAACTCCTTTCAAGTCAAACAAATAGGTTTGGAGGAAAAAACAAAAAACAGTCGTGGGGTGGAAAGGTTCTACTTGCAATATTTGCACCGAGCTATTTTAGTTTTTTATTTATCTCCAAGTAATGTCCAGTTGGGGGTGAGTCAGCCTGGGATGGGGCCCAGACCACCTCCTTTGCAAGCCTTCAGGGAGGGCAGAGAGCACAGCCTGTGCTCCACGGTGTCTCTTACCAATGCCTCACTGCATGCTTTGTTTTGCAATATCGTAAAACCCTACAAAGCTGATATTTTTCCTTTTTTTTTTTTTTCCCCCCTTTCCTCTCTCTAGTTTTGTACAGAGCTGAACGAACCGACGCTGCCAAACATCCGCAAGTGGAAGGGCCCTAGAGGATGTTGGAAGGGTGTTGTTTCCGAAAAACCCTCAGGCCAGCTACACAAGGTACATTAATCCGAACTTTGGCTTTGCTTTTTTCTCCCCTCGCTCTAACCAAGGACATATTTTGAATGTTTAAAGCCAAACGCTTTGCAAACCATTTTTTGGCAAAGTTTGCACCTCATGTTTTTTAAGCTAACTGTTCCTCTAGCTTTCAATTCTACTGTATGGTAATTTTTTTTGAAGAATTGTTTTCTTCAGCCTGTGGTACACTTGTAAGGAGGAAGGTGTGAGTGTTTGGGGGAGGTATGCTGGATAAAAGAAATACAGAAATACGGAATAATAGCTACACATTAGGACAAGAAAAGAGTCCTTGGCTTTGCCCCTGGCAGGCTGCAGTGCTTCTGAATTCTTTTGTGCTAGTCACCTGAGCTTATTCCCTGGTGCAGCACTGGCTGGCATTCAGAAGGGCTCCCAAATTTCCCACTTGGCAAGTGAAAACCCCAGAGAGGGGGGTCGGTGCAGCCTGCCATCCTCATCTGGAACAGGAGCTTACCTTGCACAGTCCTCACACTGCTCTGCACAGGTGTTTTAAACTCTGTGGACTCCCTTTGAAATCTGCACTATGCTGCACTGTGCTTTTCCCTGCAGCATGGGAATATATATATATATATAGGTACTGCAGTGAGGTACTAATTTATAAGGTGGTGACAGCTGCACCTACTACCCTTGACAGTATGCAAGGTATAGCTAAATTGGGCTGGACACCTCTAACGGTGCCTAAGAGCAGTTTCTCCAAGGGGAAATCTCTTGGTTTTTTTCCTTTAAAGGCACTAATGAGCTTTCAGAGCAAGGTCCTCCTCTGTCTGGCTTGAGCCTGTTGTTGCTGAATGAGATAATTGTCACGATGCAGTTATCTCAGCATGGATGTTGTCGTGGGGCAGACACAGGAACCAAGACCTGTCATGTAATGAATGTCAGCAGCAGATAGAACTGTCTTCCTCTGTTCTGAGTGCTGTCATTATTAAATATGTGGTGGCAGTTGTATCCTGCAATCACACAGCTTAGAATCCACAATTCCTTCTTTTGGCTTTTCCAAATCAGGTTTCATCCCCATTCACTCAATGATTTTGGACTTAAGTTTTGGGAGATGCACTTCCTTTTATAGCCTCATTCTTTTTCTTTTTTTAATAAAACACAAAAACGAGAAAAAAATCCAAACCAAACCACCCAAATGAAAAACCACCACCTTAGCAGCACAAGGGTTCAACTCGAGCTACCACTAGAAAGACATGAAAGGTCTGAATATGATTGATGAAGATTTAACACTTAATTCTGATGCAGAGTGCACATCCCCTTCAGTACATTTTTATTCCTGGCTGGAGTTTCCCTTTGCAATGTCTTGTTAGGCCAGATCATTAAGACACAGAATTAAAAAAGCTGTGGAAAGTTGTCAAAGTTGTTCCCTCTGCTTTTTCATTTTCCAAGATTTATTAATCATTGTCTCGGAGTTTCTGTTAAACCTAGAGTCTTTAGTCTGTTCTTTCTTGATCTTTATTTCCAAAGATAACAGTAACAGTTTTGACTATGGGCTGAGAAAATAAAAATCATCATCTGCTTATTTTCCTGGTGGGGATGTAAGGAGGAATGGTTCCCAAAAATATGGGAGAATTTTGAATGTAGCCAAGCTAAGAACAGAAATGTTTTCTTCTGACTCCTCCTTTTAGCTGCTTTAACAGAAGTTTGGCTGTACTGGTGAACCCTCCACTAAGCCAAGAAGTCTCTGCTACCTTTTGGGTTAGTTAATGAGTCCATCAGGTTTGAGCACCATGTACACAAATGCTATACAAGTGAAGTAACAGTGTAACCCTGAGGATTTAGCATCTTTGGCACAAGCTCATCTCAGGATGCTCCTCAGAGCTAAATAATGCAAAATAGTAAATGGTGCTTCAGGCTTGTCCTTCCACACATCCCAGGCATTTGGCCTTCAACCAAGCAATAACTTCTGACCACCGTGGTGATGTGAAATCTGGAACAAAGAAATGGTAAACAGCTGTTGGCAGTGGTTTTATTCTTCACCATCTTTTCCTGTAGCAGTTTTCAGACCTTAGACTTCCGACTGGTTGAATAATTTTGTCAGTATTTAAAGGTGAGTTATCTAAAGGAGCTACCAAAGGATTCTAGACAGCCTTAATACTTTCTTTTAAGGCTCCCAGGAAGTCAGCATTGCAGATAACACCTATTTACTGCATCTGAAGTGGAAAAAACCCTCTTCCCTGGAGATGGATTCACTAAGGGAAGTGCGTTTCAGTGATACCAAGGAAAATGGTGTCTGGTGGTGGGAAGAAAGGCTTTGAATTAGATACTGCTGCTGGTGTCACCAGGGCAGGCAGCTTTCTGAAAATGCCATTTCTATGTCCTGAAGTAATGAAAAAACAACCAAGCCATACAGCATGATAGAAACAGAGTTGAAAGGAGGGGAGATCAGAGCATGAAAAGTTTGAGCTGAAAAGGAGAGAAGATTGACAGGTCTGAGAGGTCTAGACTAGATTTCATGCCAGGAGACTAAAGGAGCCTGGATATTTTTGGCTTGTGGGTGACAGAACTCTGTGAGATGGCATATTGGTGTGGGGAGAAGGGACAACTGGGCACAGCATCATCTACTGCAAGCCCTAGCAGTCACCCAGTGAGATGAAGCACTGAGCTCAGGGTTAGAAAAATAATCCTGTGGGTAGCAAACTGCCTCATTATTGACCATACTCAGAAGAATCTGATGCCTTGCCTAAACTGGAAGGAAGCAAGGTCCATATTAGCCCAAACACGTGCACAAGAGGCAGCATCTTGATCTCTCACACCTGTGGTTGTCCTGAACACACTTCACCTGCAGAAAATAAAACAGCTTATTAAATCCTTGGCTGGACTGAGCAGTGCTAAAGTTGCTGGGTGTCTGACAGACAGCATGGAGGTGAGAGGGGGTATGAGTAGTAGAGTAACCTGACTTTGAGCTCAGCTTATTCCATTTTCAGTGGGGCTGCTCAGGGAGCATCCCTCCCAGACCTAATGGGGCTTTTGGCCAGTGTGAGAGAAAGTGTTTCTGCCTGTTTCTTTATCTTGTCCTAGTAGCCTAGGATGCTGTTTCTCCTTTGCTGTTGTGCAGAGAGAGTTGGGCTTCCTGCCCTCAGCAGGTGCCAAGCCCAACTATAAACCAGCATCATCTTTTACTCCTCTGCATGTTTTGGGAGTTATGTAGATCACTGTCTGTACCAACAGTGGTACTGATACTTGCTGGGTGAAAATTTTACCCAGGGGGCTGGATTTGGGCAGAATGTTTTGGCTTTGCCTTCTTACTAATAGCTTTTTCCCCTTTATTTATCTTTTTTTCTTTTCCCTTCTTTTTTTTTTTAAGGGAGTTGAATATTCTGGCTTCCTCTGGGATACGACAGCTGGCATTGAACTGAAAAATGCTTCATCTCAGGAGAGTGCACAGACCAATGGCAATGGGAAGCACTCATATCCTCACCCATATCTTGCACATTTCAAGGTAACTGCATTTGTGCCAACCACCTCTTGCAGAATTGAGCTTTTATTAAAAAAATCTAGGGTACAAAACTAGAAAAAACCCACAGACTTCTAACAGATAAAAATTTGCATGCGGCTTTAGCCCACCTCATAACTTCATCACTGTCTTATGGCTTGATTGTAGGACAAGGCCATGAGACAAACTCAAATAGGGTCTTTATTGGTATGGCAGGTCACCAGAATCAGTTCTTTCCTTGGCTGCTGTGTGAGTAAACCCTGCTGAAAAGCAGCATTCAGCCATATGGGGGTCAGTGGATCTCTGGTAGCATCCGCAGCCACTAAGAGAGTGACAGAAGTCACCTTGTTCTGCTTTATTAGATTAACATGGCAAGAGCAAGGTGGGTATCCAGATGCAGCAAGCCACAGGGCTATGATTCTTGTCAGTGCCTCAAATTGTCAGCAGAGAGGGGTAAGTGTAGTCAGAATGCATAAGTATAAATAGAAAAGGCACCATGCTCCTGAGAGACTCAGGCTGATCTCTCACATGTTGCTGGCATACTGCAGAATTTCCATTTTCAAGCTTTTTCACTAGGCTGAAACCATCTAAAAGAATATCATGCATTTTGGAAGCTGTTCTCTTACATATGTTTGTGTGAGCATACAGCCCCTTCCCCTCACAGGCTGTGATGGATGAGTCCAGTTTGGGGAACCTGACAGCTCTAGTAATGCTTTGAGAGATGCATTAATAGAATAACTATAGATAAATAAATCATTATTGATAGTTGATTTATAATAATGTAAACTGGTCAATGTTAGGGGCAAGTATTACTCCTGTCACGTGACCAAAAGATAAGAATAAGTAGATAAGTAGAAGATTGCAGGATGCCAGCAGCCCCTTTCAAGGTACATTAAGTTTCTTGGTTAGTCTTTGTAAGGGGCCAGAGCTAATCACAAGAGAACTGTAATTAGCCCATGTAGTTACCACAACATTATCTGTAGCTTATGAACAACTGGTTTTGTGTAGACTGATTTTCATAAGCATCCAGCTTCTTTCTGCAGGTGGAGAGAAGCTGTTTCCTTATGCAAACCAGTTTCCCCAGAACTGAAAGGGCATCGGGTTGTTGCAAACAGAGCTGGAAAACACCTTCTCCCTCTTCTTGCTAAAAAGAAGTCCAACCAAAACACACCACATACATGGCAAAGTGAGTCCTAATCACCCAGAGTTACTGCCAAGAATACAGGGAATAGGCACATGGTTTTGCTTTGTGTGGTTTTGCCTTCTGTGCCCTGTCTGCATGGCACTGAGTTCTCCTCCTTCCTCCCCCAGGTTGGGATGAATGATCTAACAGTGGTTAACCTTCACCTGGCCTTGTCACCTGCAGCAGTAGAAAATACTGGGAAGAACCACGACAGCCACAAGCTGGCATCTTTTGCCCAGACTTTGCAGGAAACTCTGAAAGGTACAGTGTTTTTTTTCCTGTTAGCTATCACATGCATGCTGGTCATCTTATCTAATCAAAAGGAATTTAAAAAAACCCAAACCTGTATCTCAGTGCAGGTTTCACAAATATCCTTACCAGCTTTGCATTGTCATTACTGATATTTGAATTTGAGTCATCCATAGCATGGCAGATATGCTTTTCCTTTGCTCTTACAGCCTCTCCTAACTAACACAAAAAGCACAGGCAATCCTACTGCCTTTGACACTGTTTTTTTCAAATTATGTTCCTTCTGATTTTATACTAGTTTAAGAACAAGTTCAGACAAAAAAAAGACACCAGGGTTAAGACCCTAATTTATGTGTTTTGTGGAACTGACAGCTACATGATATCAAAACAATAGCTTTTTTTCAAGATAAATAGATTCTATGTATTTACTTTTGAATAACTGGAAGAACTTTGGAAAACACAGTGCAAATCAGGAGATGTCTGCTGATTAGAAAAGAGACCAGCAACCAAATCCTTCTTTGGTACCTGTGTGTAATGTGCTGGATAATTGTGTTGTTTTCAAATAAGTTGCTCTGGTTTTGTATCAAGATGAGGGGCACCAGCATTTAGACCTGAACTTGAGAAATGTAATAGCCAGCTCAATTTCTTTGCCTCATTTCTTAGAATTTGCTTCTTACTTTAAAGCTTGCAAATTAATTCAATTTCCCTCGAAGCAGAATAGCACATTCCAGATTTTAAATGCTGCAGATCTTGTTATAGAAATAGAAATATCTAGCCCTTCATTTACTACTTAACAAAGATACA
Source organism: Heliangelus exortis (assembly GCF_036169615.1). Classification (NCBI taxonomy): domain Eukaryota; kingdom Metazoa; phylum Chordata; class Aves; order Apodiformes; family Trochilidae; genus Heliangelus; species Heliangelus exortis. The sequence goes on along the minus strand of NC_092423.1, from coordinate 48,943,190 downwards.
AAAGGTAAACAAGGTTACATGCACGATGGTTTGCAGCTTGTCCTAGTTTAGCAAGGTTTGTCACTTGTAAGCATTCATTTTTCTCTTACACAACACAAAAGGTATTTTGCAATATTTATGTATGTTCTATTGTTTTTCCTTTTGAGCTGCAAGAATTCAGTCAAAGCTATTTTTAAGTGCTACTGATGTAAGTATTTGTCCAGGTACCTTGAAACTGGAAAGGATGAAGATAAACAAAAGGATATTTTGTTTGATTCCTGAAAGCTGAACTGAGACACAGATAAATGTGTAGCTCTTCTGGAGTTAACAGAGTTGAATTTCCGCTTCATCTAAATTTAGACTGTTGATATTAGGGCTCCTCTTTATTTCATACTTTTTATTTTCACATGACAGGCACGTCACTTCAGCGTGCTTGCTCTTGGCTTAATCTTTCACAAAAAGAAGAGATTGTGGGATGCAGGTTCTTGTTTTATAAACAAATGGTACTGCACACGTGTTACTTTGAAGGACTGAATTACCCTGCAAAAATCGATGTCATGCTTAAAATTACTGCCATCCTTCAATTTCTTCCAAATCAATCCATCAAATATGGGTAATAAAGACTGATTTATCTGTGGGTAGTGCAGGAAATTGGAGTTTCTGCTGCCATTTCACCTGCTCTGTTATCTTTCATTATTATGACATGTGAGCATCTAAGGAAATTTGGTTACTACCCACACTATGGGTCCTGTAATGCAGAGCAGAGGTATCCCTGTATTTTTCCATCAAATCCACGGGTCTTGGTTCCTTTTTTCCCTTTTTCTTTCTCTTTTGGCAGTACCAGAGAGGCACAGTGGCTGTTGGCTGCTGGTAGCTAACTCTCTGCCTTCTCTCAAGCACTCCTTGTGTTCATCTTCAGTGTGGTGACCATGGGTGGCACAGAGACACTATTCTGCCTGTTCTTGGAGAGCATAGACTCAAGCAGCAGGGTGTTGGCTAAGTCATCTTCTCCCATCTGGCTTGGCCATATTCCACAGGTTACCCATGCATCAGGCACTAAGCTTAGAAGACTTTTGAGAGGATGTAGGGAGCTTCTTGGCAGCTGATGCACCATCACATCCTTCTCATCGTCTGCTTCTCACTTTCTCCAGGAAGGATTGGAGGGCTTAAGGGTCTGTTTAATTCAGGAGGGGACTCATTTGAGGCATGGAAAAGTCAGGAGGAGTGTCCTACAGGTGGCTCCTTGGACTGCCACAAAGCAAAGGTTCCTTCAGGATAGCAGATTTCAACACTGCAGACATACTGCAGGCACTGGAAGTCCTTCAGCTGATCGTGTTGGCACGCTGGTGCTCAGCCACTGCAGCACAGGGCAGAGTTAAGGCAGTGCTGTGCTTTGCTTTGCTGGCCAAGAGCCACCCGCAGACACTGAGAGAAATTGCTGGTGTTTCAGTGAATTTGCAGATGCATTTGCAAACAGGCTGGATTTTTTCCTCATCTGAAGAGTTCTCCGTTGACAAGGACAGTGTTGCTTTGAGCCCAGTGGGTCTCAGTGCTATAGCATGGGAGAATCCCTGAGAGGTAATCATAAAATCATACTAATTGGAAAAGACCTTTAAGATTATTGTCTCCAGCCACTAATCTGGCACACTGCCAAGTCCACCACTAAATCATGCCCCTAAGCACTGCCTCTATACATCTTTAGAATACTTCCAGGTATGTTGACTCAGCCACTTCCCTGGGCAGCCTGTGCCAGTAAAATGGGAGATGTCCCTGTCTGCCACCGAGCCCCACCAGGTGGAGGCTCTGGGTCCTTGAGGGACAGTATAGTCTGTGGGAGGGACCTTTGGTAAGGAAGGATTTGCTGGTGCATCCTGTGGCATGAGGAGGAGGACCAGTCCTGAGGAGAAGTGAGCCCTGCCAGTCTCAAACTGTTTTCTTCCAAAAGTAGGAAATCATGGCACAGCACCAGTAGTGTTACATCAATTTCCTTTCTCCCTCACCCCCCTGCCACCATCTGATTGTGGGCATGGTGGCTGAAGTTTCTGATCAGTTATCATCCCTTGTTGTGAGCAAGGGCATGAGTTTTTCTGCACCTTCTGTTAAGTTTGGCTGAGAGCCACTGGGGCTGATCCCTGAGACCCTGAGCGCTGCAGCTGCTCCATGGTGGTTCTTCCCTCTGCCCCCCAGTCACACACCCAGGAGAATCCAGGCAGTTTTGCTTCCTTCCCTCCTACTGCTTGGTGTCTGTCAAGGTCTTGGGAGGCAGACAAGACAGGAAACTGCTGTGCTGGTGTTTCTTGCTTTTCCTGCTTAGTGCAGGGCTGCCCGGCCTTTCCCCCTGTGATTCGCAGTCATGGGGAGCCCCAGAAGCTCCTGTGGGAAGAGGGGACCAGAAGCAATCCTTTCCCTCCCTTGATGGCATGTTGGGTTTCAGGTTCTTTGACATGCCTCAGCCTATTCCATCAGTCAGCTTTACGCTCTGTTACGATTTTATGCTTAGTTATTCTTCATGCAAAAGTTTAAACAGGTGAAGAATACAGCGATCCCCTTCCTGAAGATGATGCAGGCTGGCTTCTTACCTCTTGCCAAACACACATCCAGATGTTGGGTCTTTTAGCCTCTGCTGTTCCTAAACTGGCCAGGTTGGAGCAGTTAGTTAAAATTTTCACTTGAGTGTGTGTTTTTTTGGTAGATTTTTCATGTGAGGAAAATAGGCTTGAGGATTTGCTAAAAGGAGTGCATTTAGGAATAGAATGGATTGGAATGGAATGGAATAGAACATAGAGAAGAGGAGAGGAGAGGAGAGGAGAGGAGAGGAGAGGAGAGGAGAGGAGAGGAGAGGAGAGGAGAGGAGAGGAGAGGAGAGGAGAGGAGAGGAGAGGGAGATTGGAAAGGAAAAAAGGGAAAGGGAAACATAAAGGGAAAGGGAAAAGGAAAGGTTTTTGTAGGATCAAGAGACTGCTGTTAAGATCCCCATCTCTCTTTCATTTTTCCATATCACCCCACAAAGATGTGCTTGAGAGATTTCTGTAATGGCCTTCCCCCACTTATATAGCTGAGATGAAAGCATGGAAGGAGCCAAGTTCTGCCTGGGCCATAAAGCAATCATTAGTTCTGAAGGACCAAGATAGCATGGTCACATTTCAGGCTTGCTGCTCCTGCCAAGTGAGAGATCAAGTTTTTATGATGGGATGCATACAAAACCGCCAGCTCCCAGCAAGCACTATTGTCCCATTAAACAAGCACTGATTTTTCTTTTAGGTTCTGATGGAGCTTAAAATAGCTCAGGTTCAGATTTGTGCTTTTTGTTTCTTTTAAAGGTAGGAGGGCCACTGTCATGAACACTTTCTAGAATAATATTTAAACCTCATGTCATTTCCAGTATGATTTGTGACTTTCCAAAGGGTAGAGAGACCACAGTTTCACTGCTTTTCCATTGCCTCTCTGCATCTTAGCAAACAGCACGTTATGAAGTATTTGGTTTTTAAAATCATTTGCTAGAAGTCTCGTTGCTCTCCTACCCTTTCCCAATTCATCTCTTATGCGGTGACAGACAGGAATGGAATAGATTTTGTTGTTGAACTCTCACTCCCTCTCCTGGCGAGCCACTTCCACAGCAATAGCACAAAACGAGGATGTTTCTCCGTGAGCACTAGATGTGGTAAAGCAATCTGCCCACCCCATCTCCTCCAACACTTCAATCCCAGGAAAAAGAAAGCTTGGAGACTCCCATAGTAAGATTTGGGAGATTTTTTGGTATATTTCTGCCTCCTTTTGATCTTCCTCCTTCTCTAGTACGAAGCTCTAATGCAGCAATATCTCTGATCAGCTATCAGAGTTCTTGAGTTGTCTTATCAGACGTTTCTGGCCATCATTTGAGATGGTCACTGGGGCATCTGCGTTGTCCTCTTACCCCACTCCAGAGCTGGGATGTTTCCATCTGCAGGTGTGGAGATAGGGGAGCACACATTGTAGATATGAAATTAGGGTCCAGAGTTTCTGTTCTTGCTTCACTAGGGTTGGAAATAAAATGTAACTGAGGTAATTCGCTATTCACAAGATTTTTTGACAAGCATTTCCAAGCCATTCCCTGTGTTTCTTTGAAAATTCAGCCCTAGACAGATTGTAAGATATCCCAGTTTCACCAGTATCCTTTCAGCTGGCCAGGGAAAGGAAAGCTGCTGTAGTCAGGAGATGTCCATGTAGTTTGTGAACTTACCTTCTGCCATCAGACATGCAGGCTGCTCCATGGACTTGTTCCTTGGGATTTCTTAAATGCAGAGGATTAGAACAAGCACTGCACTTTTGGGACTCTGGTATATACCAGCTCTGTCTTCCTGGGATCCTCACACAGGTGTCCTTGACTCTTACAGCAAATCTATACAAAGACAATGTCAAGACAAGTTAAAGTTTCTTGGGGGGAAAAAAAAACAAAACAAAAAACAAACAAACAAAACCCCAACAACAACAAAAAAAAGCCTACAAAGTCACAGATTTCTAAAAAACTCTACAACCAGCACAGCAGATTGTCTTTGAACTTGTCACTATCAGTGTATATCAAACAAAGGATGCCAATGTAAATTAGGTGATATTTTAAAACAAGCATGAAATGTTTACTGGCTGAGCTTTATTGTCATTACAACAATGGCCATGAATAGTCAGTGAAAAAGGCTTTAAGCAGCATGTCTTTCAGGAGTTCAGAGTAAAGTCAACTTTGCTATTCAGTGTTTGCATTTTTCCTCTTCCCATTTATTCTCACTCCTTCTTGTATTTAAGAGATGGATGTCCATTCTTCCCATTAATTTCTATTTTTCCTGTTCTCTAGGAGAAAGAGACGTGATCATCCTTGGAGATTTTAACCAGGCCCCAGACAGCAGCGATCACGACATTCTGAGGAAGGAGAAGTTCCATCACTTGGTCCCTTCCAGCACCTTCACCAACATCAGCACAAAGAACCCACAAGGGTCCAAGTCACTGGATAACATCTGGATCAGTCGGAGCTTGAAAAAGGTTTTCACAGGTAAAGTTGCTTTCTACTGAGGTTGTGTGGCCTTTAGTTGTATTATCAGCACGTCAGATTTGGGCAACATTACTTATCTTTTTCTCTACACTTCATTTTAACGCAGGCCACTGGGCTGTCGTGCGAGAAGGCCTCACAAACCCATGGATTCCTGATAACTGGTCCTGGGGTGGGGTGGCTTCAGACCACTGCCCCGTGCTGGCTGAGTTTTACCTGGAAAAGGACTGGAACAGGAAGGAGGTGACACGGAATGGGAACGGGGTGACAGTTGAACGCAACGACTCCCACACCAAGCACGAACGATGACGTGAACTCGAGGGTGCCTCTTCTCTTCCCCAGGGAGTGGCCAAAGGCTCTGTTTGGACTGCCTTTTCCTCTCCCTCCTTCCCGCTCTCCTCCTCCCCACGCCTAGAAAGCATCAGCACTTGATTTTGGTGGCCCTGGCTTTGTGCCTCTCCTGGTTGGTTGTGAGGTGTCTCGCAGCAGCAGCAGAGCAATCTGCCACCATTTTTTTTTTTTTTTTTTTTTTTTTTTCTGGGGACACAGCGGACATTTTCACGCCTGGAGATTTGAATGAGAATTGTACAGAAAATAAAGTGTACTTTTAATATGGTACGGGATCTTTGCTGAAATGCAGCCCAGCGGGGCTTTGCTGTGAGGGTGAGGGGGGAGTGGTGGTGATTTTTCTTTGCCTCCTTGTAAATTGAGGCAATAAGAGAGGACCCAAATAGAGAGACACTGTGGAATTTCTTGGCAAATCACAAATGCTGGTCAGCACCTGCAGAAGATGCTAGAATTGGTCCCTACATGACCTGAAATGCAGCCTGAGCTATCCTTGGACTCAGCCTGGAGAGGCCCCCTTCCTCCCCAGTCCCATGTGGATGTGGGCATCTCTCATCCTTTCCTTCCTCTCTCCTCATGCTCCTGGCATGTTGGATTTTGCCCTAGAAGGGCTTGCTGGAGCCTGGCTTTGGCTTTGGCTTTTTGTTTGATGTGCAACATTCAGTGTTGGTTTTGCCCTGCACACTAGCCTTCAGGAGCTGGGAAACCAACTTGTTCCTCTTCAAAACGTGGTCCCTTCTCCAGGACCCTTCTCCAGGTCCCTTCTTCAGGACCCCTTCTCCCTTTACTTTGCCCTTGTTTTCTGGCCCTACAATTGGCATCAAAGAAGAGATATAGTCCTAGGTGTTTGTCTAGGACTAAATGTTCTGAGCAGGGCTTTACACTGGGGAAGAATATGTCATATATTGGTAGGAGGTCTGTATGGTGATCACTATGAAGGCTGACACACATATTGCTCTGACCTCTGCCCATCGATTTTTTAGGGGGTTTCAACTTCACCCTCTGGAAGACTGAGCAATTATGCATCACTTTCCTAAGGTTTGTTGCTGGGTAAGCCTGGTCTAGGCAATGCAACAGGGAGTTCAAATACAGTGTGTGGCTGTTGCACATATGGCAGGGATGTGGTCTGCTTCTAAGGAGGTTTGTTCCTGTGCATGTCCTGGGTGAGGAGGACTTCAGTCAGCAAGCTTCCATGGCAGTGCTGGGGATGGAGCATTAAGGTGGGCACCTACATAAAGTTTTTCAAATACCAGTTAATAAACAGTGACCTAGGAAGGAAATGTGTAAGGACTAGAAAAAGCAATTCAGCATCTGCAACAGGAAGAGCTGAGTGGGAAAGGTGCTGAGCTTCCCACTAGCCCAGCATCTTCTGCTCTGGGCTGCACATGACCACACGTTTTGCTGCTGAGTGGAAAGAAAAGCTCTGGCACACTGGGCTATAAAGGGAAAACTACTGACAGCAGTGGCACACCAAAGGAGGTGTTGTTACTGAAAGGTTTAGAGTAAACAGTATCTCACTTTTGTAGCATTTTCTTTGCTTCAGCTTTTGGGAACACCTGAAAAAATTCACCTAGAAACACACACAGTTGAGTATTTCAAACAGCTTTTCTGCCTAGACACAAAGCTAAACCTGGAGGAAGGGGGAATAGCCTTAGTGTGACTCTCAGACTGAGGGAGGTTTCACTGATATTTCAGGATGCTAACTGAATGACTAAGAGTTCAGAGCATGAGGACATAAATGTGTTTTTATTTGTTCAGCATTCCATGTTGAAAATGGGAGATGCAGACTTTGTCCCTGGTCATTAAAGAAGCCAGTAGGAGAGTTTGGCTCTAGCTTTCATTCCAGATTCCTTGCTGCTGCTTTGTCCTTTCCCACCTGGCACTATTTTGCTGACTCCCACCTTAATTTGAGCAGCACCACATTTCCAAAGCAACTGTCAGTGGACCACTGCAAAATAGAGGTGGGGATGCAACAAAAATTGCCTTATAATCAAATAAATATCACGTGAGGTGAGCAGCAGTAAAATTCTCAAGAGCACACTCACTCTCTTGTATCAACAAATGTTTGGTAGTGTTTCCCTGCTGTAGGTATGTTTGGAGGCTGAAATGACTGTAGGCTCTAGAAATAAAAACTGAAAGGGGCAGATCCCATGTAAGCTGCTGCAGGTGTAAATAAATGCAGAGGCACCAAAGGCCAGAGCAGCACCTGCAGCCTCCTGTGCAGGTGTTGTTGGTCTGTGAGCAGCTGCAGGAGAGATCCTTGCTTTGGCTGCTGAGCTGCCTGTTCCTATGGGCTGCTGATGGGGGAAAGGAGTTCGAGCCACTCTCATAACCATGTGTGACCTGTAGGGAAGGTTAATGAAGCTGGTCTGTAGCCCAGAGTTTGCTCAGCTCAGCCAGAGAGCTCTGGGAAGGTGATTATTGATGAATAGAGAGATACCCTGGAGTAAGATTGGCCCTGCAGGGGGTCCAAGGGAAGAGGATGGAGGAGTTTGGTACCTACAAGCAGAGCTCTGCCTTGAATGGAACATCAGCACCGAGGTATGTGCCTGGTTACCTCCTGCTGGGAATCAGCAGTGCCTGAATGTCTTGATGGTTGCACTGGTTATAAAAGTTTGCTTTGCTTTTTGTCTGCGACACCTTTGGAATATGATGAGGTGGTTGTGAGCCTGATGGATTTTAGAGTTCCCAAGTGCATTTGTCGTGGTTGTTCAGAAGCTGAAGTGGTGGCTGGCTTCCTCCTGCAACTGCAGGAACGAACTAGAATAGTAATTTTATTTCAAGATGTTTACAGTAGAAGCTTGGCTGGCCTAGATCTCTGTAGCTGCATTGTCCTGGCAATGACAAGGGAGGCAGCAAGGATGGAGATAACACAGAAACAAAGTCTGTCTTGCAAATGGGCTCCCTTAGGAGCCCCAGATTTGTAAGCTTGGGTCCTGCTTCCTAAATAGTGTCACCAATGGCTACAAACTGATTTGGTCCAGGTTTATTTTTCTTCAGTATAGTTGCTTTTGGAAGGCAATTCAGCTCACTTGTGCACAGCAAAGGGTGGCCTCTTCACTGTCCACTGCACATGGAGCCCAGCTGCTTTCTTAAAACTAAGTGCTGCCTGGTATCTCTTCCTGACACATGCCAGCCTCAGACCTCCCCTGGCCAGGTGACATGGTGACAGCTGATGCACAACCCATGGTCTCTGTGGTCGCTGTGGATGCTGAGACCCTGCAGGGGAGCTCCACCTTGCTCCCGGCAGCTTTTGGGAAGCGTGGTGGCTGCTGGTGGGCAACAGTTGACATTTTCAAGTTGAGTTTCTACCTTTTAGCACCTGCTGGAATAAAAGCTTCAAACAACACCCTGCTCACTGAGGGGGGCACATCTGCTCTTTGGCCTCTCCTCATTGCTCTCTGCTAGAAAGGCTTTCAAAATATGCACAGCCAGATTGTTCTTACCTGTTTGCTTTGGAGCAAAGCCTCTGCTTTGTCCTGTGGGCTTTTTAGGAGGACTTAACTTGGCAAATGTCTATTCAGACACTTGGCTTTGCAGTGTTGCTGCACCAAGCAGTGCTGCAAGCCCTCTAAAAAAGAGATGCAATACAGGAGGAGTCATTTGGAAAGCTGCTTAAAGCCTCTAAGGAGCAAACACAACTAAATAAGTCTTCTGGAAGTAAGCTTGCAAGAACCAAGTCGTGGCAGCAGCACGTTGAGTGACTCCTGGTGGAGAGGTGGAAGCTTGAACACACAAGGTAACCAGCCTTGGTCTGGGCACTCTTGAACCCTCAGGGGAACTAGTGCTCAGCATTCATAGAAAAGGACAGGAAAGGGTTGACTCAGGGGATTTCAAGGTTTTCCTAGACATCTAAATGCCTTCCTTTGAGCATGAGTTGATTTTTGGTTTAAAAACTGATGTCTTGAAAGAGCATGGTGGCCATGAGAAGAACGTGGATGTGATAGGAAGCAGAGATCTCAGGCCAGCAGCTGCTGTTCCCTAGGGGCATTTCAGGTCATAAATTCAAGCACTAAGAAACTGGATGGAAATGTCCCATATTTAGGATTTGAGCTTTTCCTACGCTGCAGGAAACAAAGCAAAGCTCTGCAGACATTTCCCAGCTTTTGACTTCCCCAATTTCATATGGAGTTACTAGATGGGAAAAACTTCTTAGGAGGCTTGTGTTTGTTTGTTTTTCCAAAGCAAAATGCAAAGTTGTGACTCCAGTGTGAGGAGTCATGCTGACTGTGAAGCTGGGATCTCATGGGAAACCGAGCCTGCAGCCGTTTTTTTCATCCTCGGAAAAGATGCGTCAATGACTCTGTGAATCCATCAGTCTTGGGGCTTGACTGAAGCCCCTTGCCAGCAGGCTGTACAGCTCTTGTCACTGCTTGGCAGTTCTGGGTTGTGTCCCACATCCTGCAGAGCAGGAGGTTATTGCGGTTGCAGATGGAGCCCTTGTCTGCTGGGGTCCATCTGCTGATGGGGTCCATCTCACTGCATGGCTCCTCTGCTCATTTGCTTGGGTTTGGGTTGGGTTTACTTCTTTCAGGTGATAAAAAGGGTTTAACAACTTGTAACTTTGGAGCAACAGAGAATTTATGTTCTATCAGGGGACAGCAGGTACCCCCACAGAGGTGTTGCTGCAAACCTTTTGCTGTTCCCAGCAATGTGTTGGCTGCTGCTGGTCCCTGCTTTGCTTAGGAGTAATGTCAGGAGGCTGCAGCTCTTAGGAGAGGCCACATATACATAGGGCAAGTAAGGCTGGACCAGATGATCTTGGAAGTCCCTTTGAACCTGGCATTCTGTGATTCTGTGATACAGTTTAAAATATAAAGACATGTGAACATTCAACCCAACCCTTGTCACATCAGGTTATAGCATGAGATTAATTGATTTGGCTGTTTTTTACGTTTTTAAGTCTTAAGTAATTTTTATCCCCATATCTGGAAAAGAGAAAAAGCTCCTGCATAGAATCAAAGTAATGAAAAGGGCTTACTCCAGAGTACCTATGGGTTCTGTGTACACTTAAAAATTATGGCTGGGTGACTCATTGATGACCCATCCTTCTGGTTATCTCATAAGTGCCTGATTAAATGTTCCCAGCTGAAGGGGTATCCAAAGGTGTCTCTTTACTGTCTGTATGAAAGCACAAGCCTTTTTCAAAAGGAAAATCAAATGAAATGTGCACAGACCTGAACTGCAATATTGCTCAAATTTCATGTAACACAAGGAGAGCCAACATGGAGCTCCCAGAGCAGTTTCCTACCAGTTTTCAGTGAGTGGCCTTCAAGAAATCTTTTTATCCAGACCATCCCTCCAGCCCTCCTGGCACACTGATAGACAGAGGGGCTGCCTTGCAGCTGTGTGACTACTTTACATTGCACTTTGCTTATTGCTTGAGGTTATCAGTCCACTTCCACAAGGATCACTCCCAGTCCGTGCCTGTCTGGGAATCTTTGTACTCTTGTGTAGTCTCATTTTGGGGAATCTTAACCTGATTCTTCTACCTGTAGTACTGTTACTCATTTTCCTAGTAATTTTCTGGTGATACTGTTTTTCCCCTTTGCACATGACATATCCTCAGCTGCTTCAAAGTGACTTCTCACTGTGTCCCCATCCTCTGCAGATTGCTCCCTTGGGTCAGGAAGGTGCCCAAGCAACCCTCTCCACCTTCTGTCCTCCTTCTGTGGGGGGGTTCTGTGGAGGTATATGCAGGGACCTAAAGGGTGGCAACACTGGCCAGCTGATTCACACTATGCTTTTCCCTGCCTGTCATCTCTGGGATGGAGAGAGTAGTAAGTCTGCTTGTAGCACCATATGTTGCTTTATGCTTAGAAATAAACCTCTCTCACCAGGCTGGGGTGAGAGCCACTGCTGCTCTTTTCTGTCAGCAGCATGAAGGTAGTGATGCAAGAGGCAGGGATTTGGGTCAGGAAGGTGTAACCAGAGCTATTTAATCATGTTTTTCTCTTCAAAACAGAAGGAAAAAGATTTCTTTTGCTCTTGGGACAGACGAGGGCCCATGGAGAAGCCTTGAGGAGTCAGGGTGGGTGGTGGGGATGTATGAGAGATTGCAAGTGCACAGGGAGTGGGGAGATAGTGGAAGTGTCTCAGTGGGAAGGCAGGAAGGGCACGGGGGCTGCCCAAAGGGACACTTGTCTGGGACACACCTGCAACATGGAGAGTCCTAAGGAGAATGGTGGAGAAAAGTCTGAGAAAGGATGTTGGGAGCTGGAGGAGTGTGGGGCAGAGAAGGCCTGGGAAAGGAGGAAGGATGGATAATAGGACCTGATGACCTTTCCAACCTTAATGATTCTGTGCTTCTATGGAGAGCAGGTGGAGAAGTGGATTACAGCTGGAGGTTTCTCCACAGGGTTCTATGTCTCTGGTGACCAAGCTTCTTTGAAAGCTGCAAAGGAAGCTCAGAAATACAAAAGACCTCAGCTTTAAAACATTACAAGGTGGGGGGAAGGAGAAGAGATTAACTCATAGATCATATGTATTTTTTAAATTGGAGTGAATTGACTTACTTTCTAGGCTTAGGGGTAGGATTATGTGATACTGAACATATTCCTGAGATAAAAAGCAAAGTGAAGGACTGGGATTAAATAAATGCGACCTGAGTGAGTACTAGAGACCAGGGGAAAAAAAAATCTAAGCAGAATAAACAAGTAAATGAACTGGAGGAGACATCCTGACTGGTCAGTTGTTTGGGATGTGGTATGAGATGGAAACTGGGTTCTGACTATATACATGAGACATTCCAAAGACATTTTTCAGGGTGTCCCTGAGACAGGGCCTGAATGTGAGCCCAGCTCTGCTGTGCAGGGGGATGGTGGTGGTGTGTTAATTTACACAACTTTAAAGGGAAGGACATGAATATGCCTTAAAAGGTAATCCTGATGCCATCTTTTCATTATCGAATCAATGTAAATTAATGGATTTAATATTCAATATCTAGATTTAATCTGATTCTGTGGTGGGAAGTCCATAGTTATGTTAGGTAAAAATGTTCAGCAAAGCCAAAATAGATTTTTCCCTCTGTAAAGATATACAATCTCATTTTAAACTACATATTTAAAAGAACTCAACTCCTTAATTTGGTACTAATACGAAAATTAAGATGCTTTTAAATGAACACTTCCTTTAAAAAAATTGCTGCATTTTGCTGTTGTTTTCTTTCTCTTGGACGGTGTCTCTCGTGACTTCTACCCTCACTCTGTGCATAGTCCAATTTCCATCCTGGTTTTTTGTGTAAATGATTTCTAGCTTCCCCTCTTCTCCACATGGACAGGAGCATCACTGGGACCCTTTATTCTTAAGTTGCTCCTTAACCTGCATGCAGAGCATCTGGCTTCACAAGCCTGGCATATGAGTGCTGGTAAAAGGATTTCAGAGTCACAGTAGTCCTACAGATCAGCTGCAACAAACATGAAGTTTGCTCAGTACTGTGTTATACCTGCCCAGCAAAGGTCAAGCATTGTGTTTCATGCTGCTGACACTGACATTGCAGAAGGGGTATATGGGATGCACAGGATGAGGGAGGAGAGTAGGTGATTTGGGAACCTGCAGACAGGGGGAGATTTCAGGCTGGGCTTTTTGTACTAGCAAGCAAGGAAAGGAGACTTTAATGCCCTAATATTTAGCTATCTTGCAAGAAACATCAGCTAATTACTTCTGAAGTGTTCCCTCTAAAAAGAAGCCACAACCTTTAAATATTATTCTTACATGAGGGAGAAGAATTCTATGAGCACAGGACCCCTTGGAGATAAGCAAGCATGTTTTATACACGTGAGAGGGGACAAGAAGCCCTGCAATGAAGCAACGGGGGAGAGGGAGGTGGATAAAGTGTTCAAGAAAAACATTTGGAGTTACCATTTCCCACATGGGTGGCACTGAGAAATGCACTATAGCAAAGTGGATCCACCAATGCCTCAGGGCCATATCCTGAAAAAAGGGAGGGTGTGCAATTTTCTTCTGAGCAGCTGGGCCTTTGGAGGAGAGGGACCTGTAACCCATGTATTATTTTAACCGATCCTCTGTGACTCCAACCCTAGCTCATGTTTTTTAGAAGTGTGGCAGAAAGCCATCTCTTCTAAGCACACTCAGGGATGTGCAACAAGCTGTAGAGCCAATGCCATTGAAAGAGAGTAAAGCTCTCGTGCAACACTGCAACATTAGTATGCCTGTCTCTGGCATTCTTTCATTTCTCTTTATTTGTAAAAATTGTATAAAATGCCCTGTAAAATAGATCTGGTGAAATGGGGATCCTTTTACAATGTTGACCAGGTTTCTATGTAGGAATTATGTAGAAGTAGTGAGACACGGATACACAGCAAATCAAATCACCAGGACTGCTAGGAAAGGCTGTCATCACATCATTGATGTAATGAAACTATCATCACTATGCTTTATTAGTTTCTTCACACTTTAAGAAAAGAAAAAAAAAATCAAGAAAATTTACAAAAGTGACACTTCAAAAGCTGAACAATTTTTACAGAGGAGGAAGGATACATTTGATGTTGAAAAGAAGAAGCTGATAGCTTCGTCTATTGCTACAGTACTGCTTTGATACCAACCACTTCCAGCACCAATGTTGCACAAGGCAAATCTATTTCTAGAATAATGAAGAGCAGAGAAGTAGAATGGCACCTGCTACTTTGAAGAGAACATGATGTAGGTCTTCAAGTAAAGCAAAAAGGCCTGTAGTAGCATGGAGGATTACAGAGTAGTAAGAGTCAGCTGGCTGTTAGACAAAGGGCTGTAGGCATGGTATTTTGTGGCAAAACAGGGTAACTAGAACAGCCTCCTGGTTTCAAGGACACATTATGTGTATACAATTAGATTATAAGACACTACTACTGTGGGAGAAGGAAAAGCACTTTGCTTATGTAGGAGTGGCTGGAGGATGGCAGGGACCTCTCCTGTGAGAAAAATAAAATCAGTTCAGAATTGTCCCTTTTATAAAGGACTGGTCCTTTCACATTCCCCTGGGTCAGCAGGAAGCCAGATTCTTCCCTGGCATAGCTCAATCTCTGTATGATTTACTCCAAAGACAGCTTCTGTCTGCTTCAGCCTCAGCTGTGCATGGCTTCCTAGCTGCTTCTGGCCAAGGAGCCAAAACCTGGAGTTCTTGGGTGAGTGCCTGACTGCAAATGGTTCCCATCAGGCTGCTGCAACACCATGACTGCTTGGTGCAGCTCTAAAAGCTGGGCAGGCAAAGTTACCAGTGATTAAACTAGGCAGTCTGAAGTGGGGAAGGAGAGAAAAAGGGGTTTTATTTCACTATCCATAGGCTGAAAGCCTTTCAGTTCATCAACAGCACTGACAATACAAAATTAAGGCTGCTGCAAATGCTTTATTGTCTGTGCCTTGAAAATAACCAAATTTAGTAAATTTATGCTTGTTGAGTGCATTTTCTTTTTTAAGCAGTCAGCCAGGCAGCCACTGCAAACACAACTGCAATTCCATGTAAAAGGCAGCTGCTTTTACTGGTTTATTAAAAAACCTTCAGATCTCTTAACCAACTGACAGCTTTTCCTTGCAGATTTTGCTACACAACAGAAAATGCATTCTTAAGACTTTGCTGTAATGGCTGGTAATGTCCTGGATGTAAAATAAGCTGCAAGGGTTATTCCACCCATTTCAGTAAAGAACACGATAAGCAGGGAGGAGGAAGGGATACGAGGGCTCAGGTTGATGCAAATGGGGTGTGGAGGAGACTTCAGCTCCATCTGCTCGCCTTATCCAGAGCTGAGCCAGTTACCAGTGGGCCAAGGCAGAAGAGAAATAAAGAGCTGAAGCCCTCACTTGTTCCTGTCCCCCCTCTCCTACCCCAGCTGCTTCCTGGGAGTTTAAAGGATCCCTGGTAAAACACAATCTACTAAAACATAACTCTTTAACAAAATACTTAGAGGTGCAAAACTCATTTTGTCTCTGTAATTTAATTCCTGTGTCACTGAGGCCATTTCTGATGTGATTTAGCCATGCCTCACAGTGCTCCTCTTGGTTCTGGATATAGCACCAGCAGTTGGAACAGAGGTAAGGTTGCTTCACAGTGATGCAGCACTTCTCTTGGAACACAGGAACAGGGCACTTGTGGCTCTTTATTTCCCCCCACTCACATCTTGGTTCATCAACAAGCCTGGCAAGCTCAAGCTTGCTGCAGTGTGGAGGTACTGCTCAAAAAAGGGGACCTGACCTTTTGTAAGCTCAGGTGACCCAGAAAAGAAGTGGGTGCTGCCTGCTGTGCTGAATCATTGTCCCCTTGTTCCTGAATTTATTTGGAACACACAAAGTCATGAAATGACAGTTCTTCCCAATCCTTCTTCCAAAACACTGCCATGTTGAACTTCCTAGATGTGCTAAGGTTGTCCTCAAAGGAGACAGACCCTTTCTGGAATTCAGCTTCCTGAAACATGTACTGTACAGAAAAAGAAGTGAAAAGATAAGGGGGAAAAACTTTGCTACGTGCACAGTCGTTAAAACAGCAGTACTTCTTTTTTTTTTTTTAAATGCTAGAACTCAGTAAAAAAACCCTGAAACTATTTATACTATTACAGAGCTTTGATTCTATGGCACAAAAACCTGCTTCTGTGCAGTTTGTTTTTAAACCTTCTTTTTTCATTGCAATAATGACCAAAAGGTAAAGAGTTACACATACAGTGATGTAGAATAACTTATAACAATTCTATTGGTATGAACCATGAATGCTATGACCAAACACGGGGCAAACACAAGTGAACTAAGGGGGAATTTCTCTTCTTTCTCCTTTCTTTCACATCTAAACCTGGATGTGAAAAGGAAGTATCTTACAAAAGACAGTGCAAGCACTATACCTATCATATAAAACTGAGTAGATGATTGGGCAGGTCACTGCAAAAGAATCCTAAGCCAAATTAAAAAAAAAACGCACAAATCCCTTAAAAATAATCAGCATACAATCACATTGCAAAAAGGACTTTAAAGGACTTTTGCTTAATTCCACATAATTCTGGCCACTCTCTCCTCCTGCCCCCTCCAAAGTCCATTTTTGCAAGCTGTGGGAAGTCCAGTGGTACATCCTCAGCTGCACAAAATAAGTGAATGGCAGGCTGGCACTGCTAATTAATGAGATCCTGGAGCTCCTCATCAGTGAGCTCATTGACTTCCATGATCTTTTCCAAGTGCTCCATGTAACGGGCATGGTCTTGCAAGAAGTGTGGTACCCTCATGTTCTCTGTCACAGCTAATCCCTTCAGGCGGTCCACATCCTCATAGGAGATCTGTAAGGAAGGATATGGGTTAATTTCACACTATAGCCCTGTCACTTCCCTGATTGCTGCTCTAAATTCTCTCCTGTAGAGGATATAAGAGATTTCAGAGCTTGTGAGTGGGATGTAAAAGCTTGTGAGAATCCTTTGAAAACATGAGTCACTGCCTATGCCTCAGTGAAAGATGCAAAAAAAAAAAAAAAAAAAAAAAAAAAAAAAAAGAAAAAAAAAAAAAAAAGTAATTTTAGCAAATGCCTCCTTACTTCCTGATTCTGCTTTTGATTCAAGCAGTGAATAGGCTCATAGGAACCTGAATGAGAATTATCTACAGAAGCTGCAGGAATTGACAGGGAAAGGATGAAACGTGTGAATCTTGGAGTCTCTTCATAAGGAGGCAGAAAGATTCACATGCAAATGGGAAAAACAATGTGCCAAAGACTAGGAAGGCAGTGCAGGACAGGCATGGTACAGGAAGCAGGCAGGCTCTGGCTTTGGGAAAGGCAGGGTGCCAACTGACCTGAACTCTGATGTTTCTATTTTCACTACCAAATGTGCTTATGCAAAGCTAAATTAAAATGCATCTCTAATAATTAATTACAGCACGGGCAACCCCTGAGCATCCCAATATTATTTTTAAATTTTCCCATTCAATAGCAGGATGGATACTGGCATCAGAGCCTTCTGGCTATAGCTGTGACATTGTCAAACTTTTTCCAGCTACTACAGTGTCTATTACTTCTTTTCTACTCCACAGTCTTATGATTCTATGAGGTAGGAACTGCAAGTCTAGCTCAAGGTGCTGTGAATGATGGTGCAGAAAGGATGAATGCTTTGGCTGTGCAGTAGCTACCTCCTTAGGCAGCTCTCCAGTGTGATGAAATTTCTGTGGTTGCCACTTTGTCTACAAGCTGCGTGTTCTGGGCACCCTACAGACAGGAGCATATGTACTGGCAAAACCCCACAAGCCTGGCTGTGCTTACTAACTGGCACATCCTACTTCCTCACAGCAGGTTTGTGCCAGGTGGCTTGAGAGTGGAGCCTGCTCCCTCCAACCTTTCAACCTCATGTTTCTTCTAAGCTGAGCACTGTGTGGTGGAGGCTCCATGGAAACAGCCTGCTCCCTTAGCAGGTGATGGGTTCTGTTCAGAAAAGATTGAAGTGAGCACTAATGAGCCACCAACGTGTAAGGGGCATGGAAGGGCTCTCTGAAGAAATAGGACAGTGTAATTCAGATTGCTAAACTGGATCCAAGCAGGTGGTCAGACACGGGGTGCGTATCTTGCTGATGATAATGAGAACAAAGTCCACAACGAGGATGAATTTGCATCTGAGTACACGTGTGCTTTTCTAGCAGCAATGACAAGATGCAACTGGATTGAAAAAACTAACGTACACCCATGCCCAGGCTTACTCAAGTAACTAAGATACTGCTGTTTGAAGATGGTGTGGCATTACACTGAGAATCTTCAAAAGAAAATGAAAATTTTCCCACTAAATGCTGGACTTTGTGGTTTTGGTTTTTTTTTTTCTAACCTGGAAGACACACCAGCTGAGCTTAATACTCCTGATTCTCCAATTCCACCCTAAACAAACAAATAAACCACCTTTCAGAGTGGTGATCATGTCATAACAACCACAGGCTAGTTCTGAGTGCAAGTTTAATATTTCCCTTTATTGCTCACAGACTTTGTTTTCTGTTGGAATAAATGGATATACTGGAGTGGGCCCAATGAAGGGTCACTAAGATGGTTAAGACACTGCAGCATCTGACATGTAAGGAAAGACTGTGAAAGCTGGGACTGCTCAGCCTAGAGTAGAAAAGGTTCAAGGACTTTTACCAGTGGGTAAAGTTACCTGATGGGAAGGAATGACAAGGGAGTCGGGTTCTTCTCATCAGGGCCCACTGGCAAGGCCAGAAGCAGTGAGCAGCAGTTAAAACACAAAAAATTCCATCTCTACACAAAACACTTTTTTACAGTAAGGGTGGTAAAACACTGACACAGGCTGCCCAGAGAGGTTCTGGCATCTCCATCAGTGGAGATATCCAAAGCCTAACTAGATGTGGTCCTGGGCAACCTGCTCTAGCTCACCCTGCTTAAGCATGGGAGTTGGACTAGATGATCTTGAGAGGTCCCTGCAGACCTCAACCCATCTGTGATGCTGGGAGCAGGCACTGCTCTTATACACAGATTTTTCAGTTCAGCAGCAGATATGTGCAGCAAAAACATTCAGAGTAGACTTTATGTTCCCTTGATTTTAGCAGCTGTAGAGTCAAGCACTTCGAAATTCCTACTGCTAGAATGAAATTGCTTCTGGACCCTTAATGTGGATGCCTGGCCATGTGGATTATAGTGGAATCTGTAATTATATGAGGAATGGCTTATCTTTTTGAAGTGGCTTGACAATCCAGCTGACTCCCTAAAGAGAGAAAGGGATAAAGCAGTGCAGGAACAGTGTGTGCTCAGTAGTTTAGCAGGCAGAAGCTGTGTGGAGTTAAGCAGGCTTAAAGCAAAATGAAGTTTCAGAGAATACAGCTGCAGAGATTTATTTGACAGTGTGATTTTCTTTTCAGAAGTTTGGTTTATGTGAGTATGAATTGTGCTTTATAAACTGTGGAAACTTAACAATCCAAGGATTCGGTTCAGGAAGTGTGACAAAGTTTCTGCACTTCTTGGTATAATTTTAAGAACAAACAAGCAATTACAGAATGGATATAAAAGATGTCCTGTGAATATAGAAATACTGTGTATTGAAGGGGGGGGGAGATATACAGCTGATTTTTTAAAAACATCAGAGGCAACATCAGTGAGAGAAATTTGAGATGAAAAACTCTTTGTGGGCATGCATTAGCATCAAATGGTTTATTTTTTCTTCTACTAGGACCACCACCTTTTCTAGCACCTGTACCGATTGCCCAAGGCAGTCCATTGTACTTCAAGTGAGGTAGTAACCTGAGTAAAGGCTGGAAAACATGACCATAAAAATCTTAAATCTGATAAGCAAGGAATGAGGAAAAACTGTTCGAAATTTTTAGGACCTCAAAATATTTGTAACTTGTACTTTGTAATACGAGGTGCTGTACAGAACAGAGATTTCTAGATCGAAGTAAAATAGAGCACAGTGACTCATAGCTCTTTACAGACAGGTTTGCTTAAATGATAAAACTGTACCCTTTGGTAAGACAGAGTCCACTCACCTTTCCAAGGGCTGTCAGAAGATAGAAATCAATGGACTCCCTGTATCTTAGGATTCGCAGGATGCCATCCAAGTACACCTGATCCTTATTGAAACAGCCTAAAAGGAGGCAAGATACATTGCATTCTATCAGGGTTTGTTCAAAGTATATCCTAAGAAGCCCTTATGGGAAGAGAAGTTTTATTTTTTAAACCTAGGTATTTGTGAATTAGACTTTGAAAGCCTTCCCAAAAAACTAACTAGAAGGCTAAACATGCTAGCCAAAGGTATCAAACACAGAAGATGGTGACTGAATATTCACAGTAACATTACATCTTTTGTAACAAACATGAAAGGAGGCCAAACCCTAAGAATGAACTTTTTCACAGTTTTGCAATTTACATTCCCACTTCCAACAAAAAAAACCAAAACAAACCAACACCACTGATTCAGTTTGAAAGTCTGATGGATGTGCATTTCAATAGCAGAAATCCTGCTGCCTCATTTCAGAAAGTGTGAATTCCCATTTCTCCCTTTTCCAAAGATTATGGAGGAGCTCTGTGCATGTTCTGAAAACCCCTCTGAAGCACACACCTAGAGAAGAAAAACAGGGAACCCACCTGGCTGTGATGTGTCAGTCCACCCTCTCTTAGCTCGTACGCAGTAATCCCACCTCGTATTGGGGTCCTTGACAAATTTCCCCAAATCCTGGAAAAGCTGACTGAAGGACATTTGGCTAGCCTGATACACTGTGTAGTAGAGCAAGGCAGCCCTCCAAAGAAAGGGGTCTTTACGAAACAGGACACTATGAATGCTTGCTAGCCCCTCTTCTGTGGGGTTGATTGGTTTTAACCCATGTTTTCTGCGTCCATTCCAGTTGCACCATGGCTGGCTGTTGTTGTTAAAGCCCCGAAAATAATGAGTTCCTGAAAAGAAAGGAATAAAGGACTTAGAAGAGTAGCACCTAATGATTTTAAAAATAACAAAATATGGAAGAAAATGCCCATTTCAGAACTCTGAGCTGGTAGGGCTGAGCACTGGGGAAAGTGCCAGCTTTAGCCTGGTCTGCAACTGAGAATTGTGCTAGAGACAGCTACTTGGTAGAATTATTCACGTGCAGAGTGCACGTGGGACTGCCAGAAATACCTAAGGAATACAAACATCATCAGGACTTAAGTTCCCAAATATGTGACAAGGAATTTTCAGAAGTATCTTACATGCTGAATGCCTCTAACACAGGCTAGGTGTTATAGTGAAGAGAAGAAAGGCAAATCAGACTGAGGAGACAGAAATGCTGCCCCTTGAAGATGATTAAACAGACCTACTGGAGCCTTGGAGGCAGATGTGGCCCTTCACCTGTGAATGAAAGTGTTTCAAGGCATTCACAAAATTCAGGCAGTAGCCAAGTTTATCAAATTTTATCCCTAGCTACATACAACAGATTAAATGAAAAGTTTGTAGATATTTCCTATGGAGCTGGGTCAACTGTGTGCAATGCAAAACCAAGGCAACCTTGCACTGGTTTAGGGGTCACTGGGTAAATTCTTCATGCCCAAAGCATGTGTGCATTTGCAAGCAGTGCAGCACAATAGCAACAGATTTATAAAGTAAAACGAATGGTGCTGAGGCTGAATGGCTGTGCTATTTCTGTTTGCCTTTTTTTTTTTTCACTTTAGACTAGCTCAAACTTGCCTCATGAGCAAAATTACCCTCAGCAGTGACAGCACAGAAGGTATACTCTGGAGCATAGTCTCTGGGCTAGCATCACCTGAAAGGATTATACTTTGCCTGCTCCAAGATTCCTTTGGTATGTGAACCTCAGTGCACTAAGTGGGACAAGTTGGTTGTCTTGCTTCCAAAGCTTGCTACAGATCTGACCTAAAATGATAACATACATGATGCCTAGGAATTCTCAAGCAGATTATCTTCCTTCTGCAGTGTGGTGCAGTGATAAATAGGTTTCTTCTTCCTTATAGCATGCCTACAGCATGCGTTCTTCAGACAGTGTGAACAGTGCCTGGCCCATCATTGCAGAGTATGTAAGAATACATGCAAGTACCCCCCTGTGCCTGAAGAACTGATGTCATGCTCATACCAATTTCATGTCTCAGCATCCCTTCCAGCCAGTGCTCTCGTGCAGTGGAGATGTTGATAGTGAGAGTGGGGCGGCCATTCACCACTGTCATGGAGGCTCGAGAAAGCAGATCCTCCGTGAGGTGGACCACGATCTGAAGAGGAGAGAGTTCAGGTAGCAAAGAGGCCCTTCCAGTACTGCATTTCTTTTTGTCCCTTGCCCTCCACAACTCTTTCTTGCTACCCAACAATCACCTCTGAAAGACCATTCTGACCCCACAGAGCTATCGTGGTCGCCTGTGCTGCTCACAGAGCCTCAGGCTTCAGTGGGACTCAGCGTGACAGTTCAGACAGACTGAAGTGAGACTGAAAAATTTAATATGGTAACAGTGATTCAGGGGGTGGGGAGCAATTACATGCAGTGTAAATAAGAGAAAAGTCCATCTCTTGAACTCTGTCTAATTATCCTCTTGTTACTGAGAACGGAAAAATTCAAGATAAGCATACATACATTGATGAGGTATCTATATACTTAAACTGAAACCTTTTTAGTTGCATTTCTAAAGCCAAATGAATGAGAGGGAGAAGCACTGAGTACTTTGTTTCCTGATACACAATGCAGACTTGAAATATTATTAAAACAGTAGAAGTGTGTTGCTTTTTTTTATACAGGAAAGTAGTTAGAATCACAAAATGGTCGGTGTTAGAAGAGATCTTCAAAGATCATCCAGTCCAACCCCTCTGCAATGAGCAAGGACATCTTAAACTAAATCATGCTGCTCAGAGCTCCATCCAACCTGACTGTGAATGTTTCCAGGAATGGGGCACCTAAAGAAGTGTCACAGTTTTTGTTTTCCTGTTTTCTCATGGAAAATTGGTAATCAAAACAAAACCTCAGAGAAGGAAATGAATTCATATTGATACATTTACTTGAGTTTAAAAAAACTTTTATACCAAGTGACTGGGAGGGAGAGCAAGTCTTTGCTGAATATTAAGCACCTTTCTTTCCTCATGTAATGTCTAAAGAAACTCCTCACAGTACTGATCAGAAGAGGACAAGGGGAGAGTATCTACAAGAGAGAATTTTTTTACTATCAAAGTTAACAAAAAAGAGTTCAAAGGCATTTGAACATGACACTTCCCTGTATTCAAAACCCACAATTCAGCTTGAAATTTCACAGCAAACAATTAGTACAATAAAAATTTTCTTTAAGACACAGGAAAGATAGGTAAATCCTGAAACATTTAAAGCACAGATAGCATTAGTTTTATTGACACACCTTCAACTGCAGAGTATTTCAGACCATTCTAAACATGTATTAACCAAATTTTTACAGAAGAAGTAGAATATTTCATCACGGGCATGGTATGCTAGATGAGGGTGTAAGATCCTGCTTTTATTATGACTAACAGAGGAAAAAATTAACTCAAAGGGAGATAAAGCACAGCAAAGACCAAAAATGTAATTTTTCTATTGTATGGTCCGAACTATGGTTTTATAACTTAACTCTTAGAAACACAGGTAAAGTCTGGTATTATTGTCAAATTA
The DNA here is from genome assembly GCF_036169615.1 of Heliangelus exortis. Classification (NCBI taxonomy): domain Eukaryota; kingdom Metazoa; phylum Chordata; class Aves; order Apodiformes; family Trochilidae; genus Heliangelus; species Heliangelus exortis. The sequence continues at coordinate 48,919,816 of NC_092423.1, read as the reverse complement.
CAGTCTTCCAAAAAGATGTAATGAGTTTACCAGTTTCTCCTAATAATATAATGTTTGCTATTTAAACCTAGTTCCTGGCAAACTTATCTTTGCCCATAGATTTCTCATGCCAGAATCCTCTCACTCACTGCCAGTGATCTCTTTCCAGTCATAGCCTGTGTCAGCTGGTGTTTTCAATTGGAATAATTATCTTTTTATACAATCAATTTCATCTAACCCTTCCAAGCAATTCTACGTAACTCAGTCAAACTGGACTTATAAATCTTGAACACAGGAAATAATTTTTTTAGCACAGGGCTCTGAAAAATTAGATGGTTAAAGTCAAGAAAAACTAGCACTCAAACCAGCCCAACAAGCAAACCTTTTTCAGACATTTTTATTCACTTATGTCCCTTTCATTTGTTCTGCATCTTATAAATCAGCCTGCCAGGCTGCTGCTTATTTTTCTTGGCCTTTTCTTACCTCTCTTTCCTTTGGTGTAAATAATTTGAAACAAGAGAATGGATGGCAAAACTGATGAATAAATGGAAATGTGTGAGTCTCCAAGTAACTGAAAAAAGGAGGGAAGGAAGGGTGTCGTTCTTGGGTACTCCCACAAGATGTGAATTTAAGAACCAGCATATATGAATCAGGAAACAGGCTCAAAGAGGCGGCTGAAGCATTCACAAGGCATCTGCATCATTTCAATTGTTCAAAAATTAGACTGGGCACAGCCATGAGGAAAAGACGATGAAAGGAAAATTCCTGCAAATACAGAGGAAAGGCCCCACAAATAGTGTTTCAGGGCCATCTGTATCTGATTTCTAAGGTTGTCCTGGTTTGGGTCAGGATAAAGGTGATTTTCTGTCTTGTACTTTTGCTTTCGGCTAAGTCTCTTGTAAGTAGTTGCACTTGCTGAAATTAACAGCAAGTTTCTCAGACAGTGTCTGCTTCTGGGACTGAGAACACTCGATGTTTATAGTTACTGCTGGAGACTGGTGTGCAGAGCCAAGGACACTGCTCAGCTCTGAGGAACATTTTGCCCTCCAGAAGGAGAGAAGGAGTAAAAAGGTCACACCTGCATCCCTCCTTTGGGGAGGAATGGACAAGATAAATGACCAAAATTGACCAAACAGAGTATTCCATCCCATACACGTCATACTCAGTATAAATCTGAGGGATCACAAGGGTCAAACCCCTTCCTCCCTTCCTGCTTCCCCTTCTTCCCCTGTCCATGTTTGCTTCAGCATCCTGGGAGGATTCCATCTATTCCTCTCTGCCTGTGGTCTGTGCCAGCCTGAATCCCTGTGTTCCTGCCTCCCGACTGCTGCTGACTCCAGGAGTCCAGCCTGGACTTCCCCAGGGCTGCCATGCAGCCTTGGGGGTGACATGAGAGTTATTGGGGCAAAGGGGGAGGAATGTGGTATCAATTTTCCTGTATATTTGTATATATTTAGTAATTTTTCCTATTTATGATTACTGTTCCATTAAAGCTGTGTAGTTTAGTTTCCAACCCATAACTCTCTCTCCCTTATTCTCTCTCCTTTCTTTATCTGGGAGGGGAGGGGGATTAATAGAGAGCATCTGTCATTCAGTTTAATTGCCAGGCCAGTGTTAAACCATGACAAAGGTCTACAGAAATGTTTCTTCCCTGATCTGGCACATCACTTACCTCCCCCAGGCAGCCTTCTTTCACCATGTATTTCCTGACGCGATTCCAGATACGACTTTTGGTCAGCAAGCTGCCTCCAGTGGCCTGTTCAAACTTCTCATAACTTCCATATTTCTGCAGTGTCCGCTCCATAATGTTAATGGACTATAAAATACAAAATAGCAAATACGAATGCAGTGAGACCCTGCAATTATTAGATACAGGCTGACATACTCTGTAATCGATTTCTATCATCTTCAGATATGTATTAATGCCAATGCACTGAAAAAAGATTCTGATCAACTCATTTTCGACCCACACACATCATCATGACACAGATGATTATCAGTCTAGTGAAAAAAAAAACCACATTTTCTCTTTAATTCTGGGAGCATTGTACAACTTTCTTGTAAATCAGACCTAACAGGTCACAAGAACATTTGCAGTTGTTGGCATGACTCTTCTTACAGCTTTCCAAAGAATTTTAAAGATCAACTCATACTGTAATCTCACTTAATTTCTTGGCATTTCTAATTGAGGAATGCTGAACTATGATTAAGCAGATGTATGACTATAAATTCATCACACATTTCTCCCTATGATTAAATTCTCTGTACCATGGAAGTCCGTTTCACAAAGGTGAGAGAAAAGAAACATCTTCACAGAACTTTTATTTAACCTATAACACTTCTTTATAAACACCACAAAAAGAAAGAGGGATGCTCTGTGAGGCAAATGAAGTAGTACTAACTTTAATTCTCATATGTATTGCTGCTGGAAGAAGCCCTTTTTGGGAGGAAAACAGAGCAGAATGCCTATAATATAGTCTGAACTCTGCATGTGGAAGGTGTCAGTAGTGGGGTGTGAAAGAGTCACCCTCACTAATCTATTTCCCAACACGTCATTTCACATCCTTAATAGAAAACATGGTATGGAATAACTTCTTGCCCAGCAGTCGCCAAGCTACAGGGAATGGCTTTATTAATAGATATGGTAACAGAAGCTCCCAGGAATCAAAGAGAGGAAAAAAATATTACTGATATAATTTCAAAAACCAAGGCAAAAAGGTAATTTCTTGCCAAGAAAATTCCACTAATGATGAAGGTGGAAATCTTGCAGACTGAGACTCTTTTTACATTGTACAATTACAGCTATGTGTGAAGCTGGTAATATGCTTGCTGTTTTCAGCTATCTAATTCTGACAGTGCCAGACTGGCTTATTGTCCACAAAAACAGGATTAGTTTTCTCTCTCTCACAGCTACTACAGAATCCTCACTTTTTTCAAGTTGAAACTCAGATACCCTGAGTAACTGCCATCAACGCTCACTGGGTGTATTCTTAAAGTCCCTTTGCTCTTTGATGAAAGAAATATCAATTACCTGAATACCTGCATTTAATGTTTGGTATTTCTTTGTCTGCCTCTAATATTTTTTTTGTTAAATTTTAAAGGCCTCCTGGTCAGAAGGGAAGGCATCAGCAAGGAACACATTTTGTCTACCCGCTGCTGTAGATATTTAACAGAGGCTCATTGCTGTTATTTTACTGCTACCTATTGCACAGAAATATGAGAAAGGACAGCTACACATCTGCACTGGAAACCTAAGAGGCAAATGGGATTTTGCTTCCCAGTGACAAGACCCATGTATGAGGTCTTGTACAGAAGCACAGGTGGGGCAGGGCCTAAAAGATTATAAAAAGATATTAGAGAGATCTTTCAGTGTCAGTAAATTACTATTTTTTTCTTGTCAATAGTCAAGTCTTCACATCACTTGTCATTCTAAAATTACCTCAGATAAATGAAGCAAGCTTAGTGCCTAAGTATTAAAAGAAGGAATACAGGAATCACTCATGCAAAACCTAATGTTTCTGGAGAATGATGACAATTGCTTCTAGCAAAATTAGGATCAAGGGCTAGATGTAAAGAACAAATCAGAGCAAAATCTAGTTCTTCTTAATAACTTCTACATTTTCCCAAACCATAGTTTTCTCTTTTTTAATTATGTATGAATTTTTAACTTCTAAAATCATTAGCTGTTTTTTAAGTGTTCCAGTGCCTGCATATTCAGAGGCACCTCCCTGTCCCACACAAAATCCTTGGTTAAAGGAAAATTCTTGCTCCCTGTCCCAGGAAGTATATTCTCAGATGGTAGCCTGAGTAATTATTGATAACGGTTCCTCAGTTTCCTTTGCAAGGTGCCAGACCCTTAAGGTACTTATGCTACCTATTAGTTGTTTGGGGTATCTGGTTTCTCTGAACAATTACTTAACTTTATGTGCTTCTGAAAGAAGTTGTCTCTGAATTACTCTTCTTCACAACAATTTTTCTTCACAACTTGCTGATATTAAATTTCAATTAAGTCTATTAGATTAAATACACTGAGTACCCACTTAAATTCTCAGATGCTTAAGTTTCTTTGAATGTGCACCAGTGATTCCCAGTCTTAAAGAGACCTGCTGCCCAGCAGTACCACATTTTGTTTCCCAAAGCTATTCTTTTTTCTTCCCAACTCTTCTATCTCTCAGGAAAAAATTCTGGAAAAAATCATTATAATTACTAGCATTTTATTAAAAATCACATGAAGAATTAAGATGCAAAAGGGCCAGAGAACTGCAGTCCCCAGAGAAGGTAAACTATGTGGTGCTCCCAAACCCTCATTTTCTGAAATAGGTCTTTCCATGTTTAAGGTAAGGTTGTATGGAACAGTGATTTTCCTCTAAAGTTTTCAATAATGTGATTTACAACACAGTGGGTGTGTGGGTGGAAAGGTTTGGCTTTAAATTCTCTGAAAGTTATTTACTGCAGGACTTCATGCAGGGATAGATGTTACCTTAAAAAGCCACCAAGATTCGGGCCTTTTTTTTTTCTAAGGGTTTTTAAAGCATCTTTCAGAAAATATCCAGCACTCATGCTACATCTACTAGTAACCCCAACAAAACCATGGCATAAGCTCACATGCTGGAAGGCATCCATCCACTGAACTCAGATACTTACCAGATGCATCCTTAGGTAACACTAAGCTATACCAGATGGAATTTGTTAATCTAATCAACAGCCATATAAGATGGTGCCTGCCCTCCTTTCTGTGATTAAGTGGAAAGAAAGAAGAGAGGTAAGAGCAGATTTTTGAGGGATGTGTACTCAGGCTGTAGTATTTTGAGTTTTGTTCAGTGTTTACAGTGGCCTTTCTTTTGCATGTGTGCTCTTAGTGTGATAAAGAGGACATCTAAGTAATGTAGAGCCAGTAAAAATATTTTTAATGAAAGTTTTTTCAAATACTTTGTAAGGAATAAAAAATTAATACTCTGTTTTTGTATGAAACTCTGTCCTGATATAAACCTATGCTCGTCCTATAGCATCACCAGAAATGATCTACAGTCTTTTCTACTGGAAAAGATACATTTGTGCAGGACCCTGAGAACTTTATGCTACTTGGATGGTCTGATATGCTTTGTGGTACACAGTAACAATTTCACCTATAAATCTTACTTTAGGAGGAAATTTGCTAACTAGAGAATGTTACAGCCAGTGACACATTATTTAATCTTCAACATGCCAAACATGTGACATCACCTCAGTGCAAAGGATTACTCACTGTTGTTTAACCTTCCAGCTCCACCTCACTATTTTTCCAACATCTGATAAATTTGCTAACTGTAGGTTACTTGTATATCCATGGCTTTGAGGGTGTGTAATATAAGCACTTACAATGTGGCACAAGTGATTTATTAACTCAGAACGACTTTAGGAGTAAAAGGGAAAAGGTTGTAGAGCTCTTTCACAGGGGGCAACTATTCATTTAACAAAATTATTTTTAAAAAGTACATGTGTGTAAAAAATAGGTTTTCTGCCTTTAGGCACAATTCAAAGAAAGAGGTGTTAAAAGACAGGTTACTTGAAGATGCAACCTCCTTGCTGATTTTGGTTCAGCAAATTCCAACTGTTAAGTCATCTGCTCTGCAAACACTGGGGACAATTATCTCTAGCTGAGCATCCCACCTCTAGCATCTGTGCAAAAATAACAAACACATGTTTGTTAAGTGTACTTTGCAAAGAAGGACCAGTAGTTTAAGCCACAAGATAATAAGAAAACTTTCATAGCACTTAAAGCACAGAGTTGCTGCACTGACCTTGAAAGAAACTTAGCAGTAAGTGAATTAATTTCTGTAATATTAGATATGTCAGTCAGTGTGAAACAGCTGCAAGTCTGCATAAGACCTTTTTTTACCTATTTCTCTTCCCTAAAATATATCTTGTATGACTCATGAAAGAACCTTATTACAAAAAAGAGTAGAAAAAAACAAAAAAAAGCAAAGTATAAAAAAGAAACAAAAAAACCCAGCAAAGTAGAAGACATTAAAAATACTATTTTTGAATGTTTTAATAATTAAAAAATGCTTTACCCTATGTCTGTAAAAAGTCTATCAAGTGTTGGGCTATGCCCAAGGTTTAAAATCTTTGATCGACTGTTGGCTTGGGGTGAAGTGAATGCTCACAAGCTTATCTGTTCCCTACTGTAGTGTTGCTGTATTAATGGCTTGCAAATCCTGTGTTCTTTGCCTTTACAGAAAAAAAAAAAAAAAAGGCAGGGTATGATATGTTGCAATAATGCTTTATTAACCAATTCCACAGACATCCAGAAAAGCAGGAAGGGCAACAGGAAAACACAGCCTGCTTTAATGACTAAGCAGGCTATAAACAGTTGTGGTTAAAAATATTTTCTAAGTGATGAAAAATCCTCTAAATTTTTGAAATATCAGCTTTTGAGCTCATTTCATAGAAGTTATCCTTAAAAGCTCCCTATAAAATTGGCAAGTTCTGTCAGTAGAAAGCTGTGAGTCTGCAGATATTAGCAATAGAAGACAAAGCAGAAGTATAAGTTTCTGTAAGCATCTTTTATATAATAAAACAGAGATCATTCCATTTCTGTTCACAGAAAGCTAGGCTTCTCAAAATAGGCAGAGCAACAAATTAAAGCAAAAAATGTTTTAAAAAAGAAAACTGAATTTATCCTTGTTGCAGGAAAAAGGACGACTGTGCCACTGTGTTTTTACTGCAAGCCCAAATCTTGATGCTGTGAGTACCTTTTTTCTTTTTTCTTTTCTTTTCTGAAACTGAAGTAATCTTTCTTGAAGTTAACATTTCCTATAAGATATATAGAATTAAAACTTGTGTGGGAAAAAAAAAGAACAAATGCCAAACCACCAGCAAGTGCTCATACAATATTTTCTGCTTAAAGTGTTAATTAATGTTGCTTTTTCTGGATAGTAAATTTGCATGAGATGAAATTCAAATTTGCCTGAAGATGAAAATTTCCACAGCTGGTTGTAGATAAAAAAAGAGAGAGCCAGCACCACCTGCTGGGCTGGGAGTCACGTTAGAGTTGCTTTTTTTGTGCTTTAAATGAAGTGCAAGATGGTGTTCAGTTAGGAGCTGAATATTGAAGATCTGCTTTTTTTACTAAGGACTTCTGAGACTAAAAGTAAATCTTAAGAAACTATTAACATCCTCCTTGGTAAGCTTCAGAAATATCACACTCCATTGAATATTAAATCCTTCATTGCTTTTTATAAAGCTGTTATAAAGCCTTTATCTTCCAATAATTTGTAGGTAAAGGAAAAAAAAAGTGGAGCTATGAATAGAAGTAATATTGAAGAATCATTGATTATTAAAATATTAATTATTTAGTAGAAGAGTAAATCAATAATAGGGCTGCTCTACAAAATCATCATGCCTAAAATAATTTTTAGGGCTCTGCTATCTCATACTGAAAGGGATAATTTGTATTACATATGGCAAATTAGTTATTGATGATTTGCAGTAATGTATGTTGAATGTTGCTAGTATTGCTCTAACAATCAAAGGAAAACTTATTATAAAGCTCTAGTGAAATAGAATTTTTAATTGGTTATGATTTAATTGGTTGTTTAGAAGTTAATGGAAGCTCATCTTAAGAACATAACAGCTGCTTCTCTGCTCTTGTAAAGGAAATAAATTCTTAATGCAACCAAACTACTGAGATTTTAAAGTATGCAGGTATTTTTACTGTGAAAATGCAGACCAAGACAATGACTTCATGGGTAATATAACCTTGGGGCATTCTTGACTTTGGCAAAAAAACAAAAAAAAGCCCCCAAAAAAACAAACCAAAACCAACCAACCAACCAAAAAAAAACCCAAACCAACCAACCAAACCCCCAGCAAGAAACAAACAAACAAAAAATTCTTTACCAGTCAAGGGTCAGTTATTAGAATCTATCATACTTTAATTCATGTACCCTATTCACCAGGAATTTTAGAAGGTACTAAATGAAATATAACACATGTGAAACTTGTGGAATGCCAGGATTTCTTCCCAACTTAAGTATCACTTGAAACATGAGATTCTCTGCTTAGAAAATCATGTTAAGACTTAAATAAGATTTTTCTAAAATATTTAAAAATAGCACAAGAGGCCTGGTCCTGTTGTTAGGCAGATAAGCATTGGTTTCTGCTGCTTGGGTCACAGTTGAATACAGGTTTTGGTCTTCTTGTTGTTTTGTTAGGTTTCTACACAATTTAGACATTTAGTAAGCCAGGGTATTTACACAGAAAGTGAACATCAGCAGCTACATTACCAGTGTGGCTGCACAGTATAGAGGGGAAAAAAAAAAAAGGAGTGTGTGTGTGTGTGTTTTAAAATTTTACCTGACTCTGGAATCATATTTGTCTGCTGATTGATAGAGCCTTGTGTCAATGCAAATATCCTTTCAAAGTCAATTAAAGCAAGGAACAGCAACATATGCTTATCCAATAATCATGACCTCAAATAATTGCTATGCCCTCCCAATCCCTGTCACCAAGAGGATTGGTAGGATTTGTACACTGCTTTTTTACTCAGTTTCTTAAAGTCTACTTTGGCATTGTATTTTTTCTGTACTGGACTCTGCCAAAAAATCTTTCTTAAATCATGTTTCATGTAAACCCCATTTATAAGGAACTGTGCCTTTATCCTATATATTAGGAAGTCTTTTTCTAAACAAAAAAATATTTTCTTTCTGTTCTACTGTTGTGTTCTCATTTATGATGCATTTCTCAAACTGCAGAGGAGGATGGTAAGGAGAAAACACTTGCTACAAAGCCAAATACCATCTTAAGGGGTGTAGGAAAAAATAATCAGTAGAAAATGAGGGGGAAAAAAAAAGGAACTATACCTGCTTAAGAAATCTGTCAGATGCATGGCTGTGCTTAGCTAACACATTTGGCAGTGCAGGGTTTTCATATTCAAACTGTGGATTGTATGTGAAATCTGACTTAAAGAATTTCATCTTCTCTTTCTCCACATTGGAAGGCTTGATTGCAGTCAGTATACAGAGTTTTCGGCCAGAGACATCACCTTCTTTTCCATGGCTTTTTGAGGACTGGGATTGCTTTGGCTTTGTTAGATTCAAATGCTTCTTGGTTCTACTTTTGGGTCGAGATTGCAGTCCCGTCTTGCTCCCTCCCACTGAAATACTGTTGGAAAGCTTCATGCTGGTAGCCACTGGGCTAGTGAGGATGATGGGGGGCTGTCTGTTTGTACAGTACCATCCACTGCTGAGCAGTGGTAGTGGGACCTTGATTTTGTGGTGTTGGTTGCTTCGCAAGGTGGTAGAACACTTGGTTGTCTTCCTGTGTTTTTTGTGATGAGCAGATGGCTGCTTTTGAGTGTGGTGTTTTTTTTCCTCTTTGCTCTGAAGAAGGACATTATAGCTACTGGTTCCTGTTGTGAAAGTGTCCTTAAGGATCCCAGCAGGTGGGTGCTGGAGGCTGTTTTCATCATTAATGTTCAGCTTATGTTGTTCTGGGCTCAGGATGGATTTCCTAGAAAGCTCTGTCTTGGGCCAGTGAAGTTTTTCTGTATTCAGACAGAGAAAGAAAAAAAAAAAAAAAAAAAGGCTGAGCACAAATTTTATTGTTTCACAAAGCGATACTAATTTTAAGGACTCAAAACTGTAACATGGGCAAAACACAGAACATGTGTTAACTGCAGTCACATCAAGTTAATCTCAACTTGTAGACATGGGAGAATTGTGTGTGTATATCACTCCTGAACATCTAGACTGGGACTTGCAAGATCCAGCTAAATAAGTACTTTATGCTTGCATCTCCATGCACAAGTGCATTGTTTGCAGCCAAGAACTGAGTTGTTTAAAGCAAGGCTCTGTGCAGGACTTCATGAATATTTATTGTTGACAAATTTTTAGTTTTGAGCAAAATCTGATTGATCTTCATCATACAAGGAGGGCTTTCTATGTGGATAAAAAAATAACTTAAAATACAGGAAACTGTACAGGAGCATATAAGCAGTATTTACAGTGAAGTCCCACAGGGCTCTGTGCTGTGATATAAGCAGTCTGGTGTGGTCTCAGCTCCTAAATCTGATTACAGAATTTTTTTTCAAAAAGGACAAGAACACTAAAACCGGTCATACCCTACGAACAATTCACAACACCACACAAACACTAATATAAAAGACTTCAGTTCACATAGTCCTTAACCCAGATGGTAAGCTATATTTAAAGAGGAGAGAGATCAGCTAGGTACAAACACACCCCTAAGAATCCTTAAGACAACACTATCATCCCTTCAGAGGAGTTCTACAAGAACAGCTGGCTTTAAGGAAACAAATAATGTAAGAAGCAAATACAGTCCCTCTAGTGAAGGAACCCTCCTCCTTTCTTGCTCTGACCTCTGGCACAGCCTTCAAGGGTGACAGGCTGCTGCTGCAGAGCAGATGCATGGAAAACTCATTTGAGGATTAAAACCAGATTTAACAATTGCTCTGGCTTGCCAGAGAGAAGTGACCTCTCTTCACAGGTTCTAAACAAGCCCTTCCCTTTATAAACCAGGCTAGAGTTGAAGTGAAGGGCACAAATCGTGTCACAAAGAAATGCTTCCTACTTCTGCACCTAAAGTGAAAAGGATTCATGGAACAAGAGATACCCTGGTCTGTACCAGGAACAGCGTGGCCAACAGGTCCAGGGAAGGGATTCTGCCCCTGTACTCAGCCCTGCTGAGGCCACAGCTTGAGTTCTGTGTCCAGTTCTGGGCCCCTCAGCTCAGGAAGGAGATTGAGGTGCTGGAGCAGGTCCAGAGAAGAGCAAGGAGGCTGTGAAGGGATCCAGCACAAGTCCTATGAGGAAGGGCTGAGGGAGCTAGGGGTGTTCAGTCTGGAGAGGAGGAGGCTCAGGGGAGACCTCATCACTCTACAACTCCCTGAAAGGAGGGGGTAGCCAGGGGGCGATCAGTCTCTTCTCCCAAGTAGCTATCAGTAAGACAAGAGGGCACGGACTTAAACTCTGCCAGGGGAGGTTTAGTTTAAATATTAGGAAGAAATTATTTACAGAGAGGGTGATCAGGCATTGGAATGGGCTGCCCAGGGAGGTGGTGGATTCTCTGTCCCTGGAGGTTTTTAAGAAGAGACTGATGTGGCACTCAATGCCATGGTCTGGTAACCACAGTGGTAGTGGATCAAGGGTTGGACTTGATCTCAGAGGTCCCTTCCAACCCGGCTGATTCTGTGATTCTATGTGCATGTCTGAGGCTTGATTAAAGCCTGCAAAAGGTATTTAGGCTTCTGCCCCCGGTTATACATAGCTGAACTGTAATTACCTTACATACAATAATTATACTCCAAATGGAACATTAGCAAGAGATCATTAAATGCCTCTAAGGGGAAAAAAAAAAAATCAACAGTAGTTTAACTTCAGCTTTATTTCCACTATAAAATTAGGTTTTGCTCCCAACATAAGCACCGTGACAACATATTTTATGCTGCTGGACTTTTTGCAGTTCCATATCAATCTGTGTTCCTTGGTTCTCTTGAAGAAGCAGTTCTAGAGAGCAAAGAGGCAGAGGTCATGTTTGTGAGAACATACGATGGGAAATCTGCAGCCTGGGTGTTTCCTCCACAGGAAAGATAAGAGGCAGAAACCTTAGATTGTTCTCTTCCACTGAAGCATGCACGTCTTAGGCAAGCTCAGTTTTGTTTCACGGGAAGTTTGCAAATCTTTCTATGCTAAGTGCAGGAACGTTCTCCTTGGTACTCCTGTTTAAATTCTGTCAGATCGTTCTCATCACATGGGTGACAACCTGCCTGCCTCTCTTCTCTTCCTTTGCCATGAGCTGCAGGGGTGAGCAACCACCATTCCCATCACATCAAATATATTAAATATAAATATAATAAATACTGAGCAGTGGGCACTCATTTATGGATGTACTTACCCACAAACAAAATGGGTCACTTTTTGGAAAGCAAACTAAGATGACAGCTCACGTGTATTTCTTGGTATTTAAGATTGTCTTCAGGCCTGCATTGAGTTTTACAGTATGAGAATTGTAACTTTTAAGAAGGATAAATGAAAAGTAAGGCTTCCAGAATATCAGAACACAGAAATAATGCCTTTCTGAGCACAGAACTTGGCTTGTGTAGACAAAAGTAAAGTTAGAAATTAAAGAGCTACTTCTTAAAATGCAGATAAGTGCAACATGGCAGTAACTCTTCACCTTCTCATCAATTCTCAAAAGCCACGAAGAGTAGAGAAGCCTTAAGTTGCTACTACCAAGGAAAAATTTGAATTGATATACATCACACATCTATCTAAAAAGTGATAAATAGAAAAAAACAACAAACATAAAGAGAATTTGGAGAAACTATTAACTGTTTCCCCAAGCTCTTGGGTCGATCCAATACCAAAAACTCATGACAGTAAATTTTTTAGACCCAAGTGGTATAGTTAGCCACTAATAAATGCATTTATACTTAGATAATTTCTGAACATTGCCAGTTAGAATTCTCGTACAAGTGTCACAAATGATGGTAGAGCCCTGAAGATACATTGGCAGGTTTCACATGCACATGGTTGATACCAAAAAATAGTTGTTCCCAAATCTGTAGTTACTTTATATGTGCAATATAAAAGCAAAATTATTTTACAGCTGCCAAATTAAGTGTGGTTAATTAATTTTCTTACAAATAAAGGATACGTTTTGAGGCATATTTGTTCTAGAAATGTAGAAAAGATAATCCAGCAGATTTGAAAGATTGTATTAGGTAACACGAGTTTTCAAAGAAGCCATTTAACTGCCATTCTTCTCACAGGATTGCTCCTGTGAACATCATAATTTTACAAAATAAACTAGAAAATAGTATCAACCCAAATTAAGTGATCACTAGCTAGCAGTGATCACCAGCTTTTAAACTCTGGATACAACAGGAAAGGTGTCAACAGACTTTACTGTGGCATAACTCTGTCTTGCATATCACTCTATATATGACATAGGATTTATCTTTCGTATTGCATCCATGTGTTATGTGCATTCTGAGACATAAAAATTTAAATTTACTGACTTTACATATTTCAGTCTTTGCAAGAAAACAGCCAAAGAACATATGCCCAAGGCTCCAGTTACCTTTAAAAACCTCCCTAAAAATATGCATGCCATGTGCACCGATTATCTTCATTGATCTCATTTCCAAATACTCAAAGTCACAAAGCCTCAAGTCTTTCAACCCACAACAAAACTAGCATAGTTTCTCCCAGGAAGTCTTTCTCATCATCTTCACTTCCATTTATTGACATTTTGTTCCTCTCTGCAAGAGCTCAGTGATAAAAATAGAGGTTTTGGGGATGCTGGTGAATTACTAAGTGAAACAATTTGCCAGGTTTGGGGTGGAAGGTGATAATGTAGAAAGAAGCAAGAAGATGGAGGATGGGGCAGAAGAGTTGCCTGCCTCCATTTTGGTCTCAGTAAGGTACCAAAGGGCAGGAAATCCTCCTGTTCAGTGGAAACTTAGTCTCATAGTATTGGACCAGACTGGAGCCCTGCCTCTCTTTGGAGAAGCAGGTTTTTGCTACCCCATGAGGTGGATTTGAAGGGGAGTCAGCCAGCTAGGGGCAACTCCTCCCTTTGCCACAAGGATCTCACACAAGATCTCAGCCAGAATCACACAATTTTCAAGATATGTGCTAGAACTGACAGTAGTGGACTTAACTTCATCCTGCAGATACGAATTCCATGTGTCACAGAACAATATAAAATACCAGAACCTTGATTTTGCCAACAGAGGACTTTCACCCGTGTGATTTGATGTATATGCACGCAGCTATTTCAGTGTCACGGCAGTACTGGAGAAGGAATGTTCCCCAAGACTGCTAACAGAGGATACGTGGGAATCATAAATCTCATTGTAATCTGGCACTGATGAAACACTTCCCGTGTCAAAGTTGCACCTCAGTCATTAGCTTTAAATCCTGTAGCAAGGCAGACACTGCCTAATCTTGTCTGAAGTAACTTGTTAGAAAAAATATTAAATTTTATGTTAAATATAGGAACTAGGTTATATTACTGGTTTCCATCCTTTAGAAATTGATGTATTGAACTAATCTTTTCTTGTATGGACACATGTAGTAAAAGTCCAAGGTAAGAATTTCTCCAGACTTTGGAGGGTATTGTAGAAAAATCTCCCTCGAGGCTACTGGGTAGCTACTATCCAAGCAGCTTAAATACCTGTTCCATAGGTAGAATGAGGTGAAAAATTATAGGTATTTGTAGACATGGATCCCCTTTCTGCCCAGCTAGCCTTCCTCTAAAAAAAGTAGAGAGCTCCTGTGATTTTTGAGCAGCTGACACTCAGGTTATATATGCATAATGGACAAATTGTTTCCTAACTGCAGGAATGATTCTTGAGGTGCCTAACAGAAACGTTGTTGTAGTACTTCCTCCTGTCTTAGGAATGTATCAAATAACTATTTTGCCTTGTAAACAATCTTAATCTGTTAATGTAACAGTTCCTGTTGCACATCTCTAGGGATTCGCCATCTGATTCAACTAATTTCTACTCCCATTACCAGAAGTGATGCCCTACTTGTATCCATGAACAGATGGAGCAGCATTTAAATTACCTAGAGAATGAGTAGCTGCAAGAAATCTTAATTATGATTGTAACGGTGTTGTGTGAGGGGACACTGACATCTCCACCAGATCTCTTCTGGATAGGATTTCTCTGTGACAGAATGACACCTTCTTGAAGCAGCTGAAGAAACGATATATGAAACTATGGCAAATTCAAACCAGGAAAACATCCGAGTGAAAAATCAGTTTAGGAACGGCAGCTGCATTCCAGATTCCCCTACACTTCCTACATACTCCATACACACAGCGCTGAAGGTAAAACTTTTTGATACCACACAAAACCACCCTACATTTCGGTTGCAGACTACTGGGTTTCATAAACATTACATTACAAAGAATCGTAAAGTTGTCTGAAAAACTGAGCAAAGAGGAGAGCCGAAGACCGAAAGGCAGCGATGCCATCAGCAGTATTTTATTTATCAGCATCTTGGGGGACCACCGCTCCCCCGTCTTCCGAGGCAGCTGGATGAGAGTCACCTTCCCCTTCTTCCCGAAGGGTTCACCGAAACCACTGGGGTTTTTTTTCCATACAGGAGCAGCCTTCGGCGGTGAGGAAGAACGGGGGAAAAGGCCGCCGGCTTTGTGAAAGCGGCCGCCCCACCGGCTTCACAGAGCCTTTCCCCTCTCCTTCCCCGCCGCCGAGCCTCTCTCGCCGGAGGTGCAGCGGGGGAAGCGGCTTCTCCTCGCTCTCCTTCTGCCGCCGCAACCCCCCCCTGAAGCCGGTAAGGCCCGAGGCGCAGTCCGGGATCCCCCCCCACCCCAACCCTTCAGGCTGCCGGCCCGGGGGCGGTACTCACCGGTGACACGGATGGACTCCAGCATGGTGCTCCCACCGGGCAGCCCCGCTGCTCTGCCCCCCCGCTGCCCTCCCCCTGTGCGGCGGGCTCCCTCCTCCTGGGCGGGGAAGGGGGATGTGCCGGCCCCGCCGCGGCTCAGGGAGCTCGGATGGTCCCGGCGTGGCAGGCAGGGAACCGGAGAGCGGAGCGCCCGCCCTGAGCTGCCGGACTACAAGTACCGGCATGCTCTGCGCCGCCGGAGCGCGGCTTGCGGGGGAGATGTATTCTGGGAGTTGTAGTGCAAGGGACGGGGCAGCGGGGTGGTCCCGCTGCTGTCCTGGGATAGATGCACCGAAAAACATCGCCGAAGGAATCCGGTTTGTGAGAGCGGCACGGCTTGGTGTGAGGTGCCGGGAATATCGACGGGTTTTGAGCATCATGCTGTGCAGGAGTCTAGCAGGCATTTGTTTCACAGAACCCAGTGGCTGCACCGTAGTGTGTGGATAATTATCAATTATCAGCGATGCTGTAGTTGATAACAATAGGTATGATTGATAATCATCTGTTGAGCCTAAGGCAGACCGAGAAAGGTGTGCGTGAGACAAGGGTGCTCAGCGGGGGTATAGAAAGGGTATGTGCCACGCTGGGAGAGCATGACAAGGAGCCACCATGTCTTGCTAAAAAGAATGAGGGAATTGCATCAAAGCAACATTTTGGAGCAACAACTTACTTTACTAATTGAGAAGGTTGTCACAAATTGATACATAATAAACACAATTTAAAGTAGAAGATAGATATTATATTGCACCCTTCTGTTGGTTTACTTTTTGTGCAATCTATTTCTTCGCTTGTCAAACCTTCCACTCCTTGAAATGTAATCTGCTTGTTTCAAAAAGCCTATTAAGCATCACATAGCAACAAGCTATTCTCCTGTAGCAGTTACAGTTGTGTAACCATTGAATGCTTTCTACCTTTCCTCCCATCAATAAATCAATACCTGCAATGCAGGTATAGGAGAGTACAGAATCATAGAATCACAGAATTAGCCAGGTTGGAAGGGACTTCAGAGATCATCAAGTCCAACCCTTGACCCACTGGTGCGGTTGCTAGACCATGGCACTGAGTGCCCCATCCAGTCTCTTTTTAAATGTCTCCAGGGACGGAGAATCCACCACCTCACTGGGCAGTCCATTCCATTGCCTGATCACCCTCTCCGTAAAGAAATTCTTTCTAATATCTAACCTAAATCTCCCCTGGCACAACTTAAGACTGTGTCCTCTTGTCTTGTTGAAAGTTGTCTGGGAAAAGAGACCAACTCCCACCTGGCTACACCCTCCTTTCAGGAAGTTGTAGAGCGCGATTAGGTCTCCCCTGAGCCTCCTCTTCTTCAGGCTGAACAGCCCCAGCTCTCTCAGCCTCTCTTCATAGGGCCTGTGCTCGAGTCCCTTCACCAGCCTGGTTGCCCTCCTTTGGACCTGCTCCAGGACCTCGATATCCTTCCTAAACTGAGGGGCCCAGAACTGGACACAGTACTCGAGGTGTGGCCTCACCAGCACTGAGTACAGGGGCAGAATCACTTCCTTGGACCTGCTGGCCACGCTGTTTCTGATACAGGCCAGGATGCCATTGGCCTTCTTGGCCACCTGGGCACACTGCTGGCTCATGTTCAGCTTCCTGTCAATCCAGACTCCCAGGTCCCTTTCTGCCTGGCTGCTCTCACTATGGAGAGTACCCATAACTCTCCATAGCAATGTCCTATAAGGTATGAGATCTGCCTGTATCATCACATGGCAGGGTTGGGAAGTCCACAGATCATAGCTTGTTCGGCCTTCTGAGAACAGCTTCTCATGTCCTACCTGGAAAAGCTTGGGTGAACTTCACAAATCCTTCTTAAAGGCATTTGCATGTATGCAGTCATGCAGCTGGGAGGACACTGATCAGATAGTTCTGTCTGCTTTCATATCACTCTTCAAAGGCAATAATTTAAAAAGTGTAAAGCACATACTTGCATTTCCTTTACCACTGAGTGATATAAAGACTTTTAAGCTATGAAAAGACTGAGATGACATTTTTCTCAGACTGCTAAAGAAGTGCTATTGCTGAAACACACTTCTACCTTGCTGATAAATTTGATGTCCCTTTTAACTCATATTCTTTGAAGAACAGAAAAGATATATGCTCTGTCAACATGTCTAAGTTTAACCTAAAATACCCTCTAAAGCATTTTGCTAACACTGTAATATCTGGAACCCATAGGCTTGTCTCCAAATCTCAAATTGCAGGAACTGAATAAACACTTCTAAATTTAAACAGACAAAGTTATTGCTGATGAGTTAGAGTTGCTTGTGATACATGACAACTATAGAAAAAAAACCCCTGAAAACAGTGAAACACTTCAAGCACTGCAAATAATCAGCACAGCAGATGAAGAAACGATCAATGGCTGCTACAATGTGAAGTTAATGTACCATTTTACTATAACTCCCCAATGGTTCTGCTGCATAGATCCTGAATTCTCCTCTTAGAGATGCTACTTAATATATATGCTTGGGAGCCATAGCAGTGAAAACAACTCCTTTTTTGATGTGTATTTTACAAATATATCACCTCTTTTCTCCCTCTGGTGGATGCCTTCTGTCCATTCTCCTCATCTCCTGCCTGCTCCTCCCTCAGGTCTGCATGTCCTTTTTCATCAAGTGCTAGGGCATTCAGTCACCCCTGAAACTGCTGCCTTCATCTTATTTCTTCTTTTCCTGCTAGCCTCTTTCCTTTGCAGGGTGGCTTGAAGGTTTTGTTAGGTCGTGCCAGCTCCTGGCTCTAGCAGGAGGATGCCAAAGGCAGTAGCAGAAGGCACAGAGGGGGGATACTAAAAGACCACCTGCCCCTGTTTTCTGCTTTGGCTCTGAACAAGCTTTGTCATGTTTGTTCATTAAAAGCATAATGTGGAAAGGTGAAAATGAAAAACATTACTAGGCATCTCAATGCTTGTGTATAAAATACTATATCGGTGTTTAATGTACCTCTGACAGTTCTGACCTCAAAGATGACTTAGCCTGCAAGTCTGTATGGATGGGCAGTCAGAAAAAGATGAGCTCCTCTGCCATGAAAACATTCCTGGAGGCTGTCAGAGCAGCTGGCATGGCCCACCTTGTAGTGAGGTGAGGGGACATGGGGACAAATGGTAAGATTTAGATGAGCCACACTGTGCAATACAGCTTAAAGAATAAGGTTCTTATAGATCTACATAGATCTACATAGATCTATAGATCTTAATAGATCTACATCTTGGTATCATTTATGCATTGTTAGGGGACGGAATTCAAACTGGTATGAATGTTGTATTTCAGCTTCAACATAATGTTACTTTCTGAGATAATTTCAGACATACCAGGTCATGCCTTCAGAGATAATTTCAAATTCATCTGGTAAAAAAATATTGCAATGTCATGCATGCAGAAAAATATCTTTATAGAAATACTGGAATCAATAAGCTCTGCAGCATATATAGTCTGGAAGGGCAGTGATACATTCATTTTATTGATCTCTACATCTGTCACAAGCTAAGACTGCAAAATTTAAACACACATTTATATATAAATGTATATATCTATGTGCATTTGGATTTTAAATATGCATGTATGTTTATATGTATATATATACACACACGCACACTTGTTTCACTTTTTTACTGTTGATTTATTTGGTTCCTCCCCCATATTCACACTAACATCTTTCTTCTCTCTGTGCTGACAAGAATCCCTGAGAATGAGAGTCCTTAACTAACTCTGCATAATTTGGCAGGGCTTCAGGGCTATCAGAGTGGCAAGGTTAGCCTTCCCCACCCAGCTTAATGACTTAGCTGGCTGAGTGTCTTCTGACCAAACAATTTCATGGACCCTCCTTCCAGACATCTTCTTTCCAGAAACCCCTTCTGAAATGTCTGACTTTGCTGTCTGATTCCAGCTGGATCCTACATTTCTAGTACACACCAGCACATGCTTGTGGGAGCTGCTTACTCACACAGTCTTATTCAATGGGACTACTATTTTAAAATGCCTTGAAGAGCACAGCTTGATACAATTCCTGTATTTGGATTGATTTAGCAATTGAACTTGTTTCCACTTCATGCTAAAGAGTCTCAATACCATAAACTCAGCCCAACAAGGGGAAACAAAATGCAGGCAAACCTTGCAGTAAAGTTCAGAGAATTGAAAGCTGTGTAGGATCCATGTGATGCAAACCTACAAATGTAGCTGACCACTGTGTGTTTTATGGGGGCAAAATCATAAATGTCTGTTGTACACTTGCACCTACTAAAAAAATGCAAAAAGCTGCTTTCTTATGGCAGAGAACTGTGAATACATGAGTGGCAATCAAACATCCACCTGCTTATAGTATGGACTGATGGCCCAGTACAACCCCTCATGACCTTTCCTCCTCCAACCATCTGCCCAGTTCTGCAGCAGGGGTCCTTCTGAGAAAGGCAGAGTGTTGCCTTTGGCAGTGGCAGCAGGGCTGGCAGGCTACCTGCCCAAACCACATACACCTGCAGAGGATTCACAGCTACTTTGCTGTGGCAACACAAACACCAGGTCAGGCACCATAGGGGTAACAACAATCTGCCCCCAAACGATGAGAGTTTTTAAAATGTTAGTCTCTTTGGGCCTTTTGAAGTTTCCCAAATCTCCTGTGGTGCTGAGACAACTGCGGTTGAAAAGAAAATGTTTTCATAGTAATCCATTGCCCTTTTTGGATGATGAGTTGAGGACTCTACTTTTTTCTTAACACACCAGAGAAAAGCACAATATTGCCCTCCCTATTGACCTTCCTCTTCCACACCCCCTGCCCAGTCTCCTATTTTTAGCTGATCCAGGCTATACAACAGCCTTGGAAAATGAAAAGGGGATATCCAGGGAACAAAAACCACTGTCTTAGCAGCATTTGACAAGATGCAACATGCAGGAATAGGCATGACCACACCATGCTTTGGGGAAAGATACCTCATCTGCACACCAGGGCCAGGACTCGCCTAGAGCTGGAGCCCCAGTGCTGGGAGCAGAGCTTTCACAGTGGGCAAAGACCCAGCAGCTGGGGAAAGAACAGCAATCTCTTTCTTCATGGAAGTATTTCAGTGCATGAGACCTCCAGACCCTCTCACTTAGGACAGCATCTGTAGAACAGAAGGGCATTTGCCTGGCCTGGAGAAGGTAATCTTCTGGTAACCCCTGTTTTCAAAGTAAAGCACTGGACTCAGTGAGAGGCAGAACTCAAGATGTAAGACCACTCTCTTTTTCCTGTTTCCATGTACATACTTGACACTGCTACCGTTGAAGGTTTCTGCAGTCTGTGGAGTTGGATGGAACTATAAAATATCTGGGGCTATTTCATTTACTCCATGGTGAATAATCCATTTCAAGTGGTACCAGTGACAAATTCATCTGCTGTAAATAGTGTTGCAGCTTGGGAGAAGCATAAGCCAAGTTCTTTGCAGACTTTATTCTCCTCCCTCTCATACCTGGTTTTGGAGATTCCCTAGGTCCCATTTTATCACAGTCGTGGAGTTGGAGCTCTGGAGCACACGAGTGGGGGACAGTGCAGGGCACACAGCATCGTGCCCTCTTACAGGTCCTCTGAGGTGAAGAGATTTTTTTAATGAGATATATAACAAGGCAAGCTGTCCATACCAAGCCACTTCCAAACTGTTGTCAAGGAGCAGCAGCTCTCTTCACAGCCCAAGGCATCCAGCATCTCCATGTGGGCTCTGACTGCAATCAGCCAAAGCCCCTGGACACATGGAGAGGCATGTTCAGGGCTCTGATAATCCTCACCACCTCTGAAAGCATGAGGGAAGTTATTTAAAATAACCTCTAGGCCATTTCCATTCCCTTTGCCTTTTTCCCTGTTTTATTGCAAAGTGAGGTAAAACCTTGCATCATATCACACCCAGATATACCGTGACACTCTATTTGTACTATAGATGTCTACTTTATGGTTTAATCCATCAGATGTTTCTGTGCCTCTCATTAACAAGAAGCCATGATTTCACTTTCATATTCCTTTAGATAATCTATTTTCTGTTGCATAATAGGCTTTTAAGCAAAATAAGATTGAAATATTAGGGATATTCACTCATCTTTAACACAGCTTCAGTGTAATTACAGAATTAGCATCTACTGAACCTGAGATGACTGTATTATATTACCACTGTTCTTCATGGGTAGGTGTGTGGAAAATATAATTACCATTACGTTTTAATTGCGCTTGTTCAAATTTCGGTAGAAACTCTCATTTTGAAAACAGCTGCCGTTTCTTTCAGATGTGCATTTTTTTCCAAATACTGGGCTTTCCGAAGCAAAACACCAAGCAGCCTTAAGTCCTGTCTAAGTAGCACCCTCTAGTGTAAAAATGCTACTATTACAAGAAAAGATTCCATGTCGTTGCATGGTTGCATGGCTTTTTTTTTTTTTTTTTTTTTTCTTAAGATGAATGACATGGAAAGTGAAGACCAAAAATAAGTAATGAATTCATGTAAAATCCATTTCATACCCTAAGGTCTTTTCTTGACTATCAAGGCATATATATGCAATGTGTATCTTGGAGTATCTACTACAGGTTTTAAAACTGTAAGGTCATTTTGTAGGTACCATTCTTGGGCATTGTTTAGGATGTATTTTACATGTGTCATATAATTTAATATATTAATTTAAAATATAAAAATAAGACAACAAGAAGGATTTTAGAACTTATCACCTGTGAAGCTTACAGCATACTGCATCTTCAGAAAAAATGAACTATAGCTGAGAAAACAATTTTTTTTTGGTGAAAAATGATTTTTCAACAATAATCTCCTAATTTTTCCATCTTCCAGAAGATTGTTTCTAGAATATAAAATGTGATACAATCAGGTCGGTGACATTGCTTATGTGATTACTCATAATTTGCATTATGATACATGGTTGCAAATAAGTCCTCAGGCACCTGTAAATTAAAGTAATGGTCTAAATTACATAATGGCACTTGAGTACTCCCAGGCCCTTTGCTTATTTTCAAAATGTTTATGTCAGAAAATGGCACAGCTGTACTGTATAGATACAGAACGAAAAAGCAAGTATTTTATAACTGAAACACAAAAGGAGAAAGTCTAATTCCTAGTCTCTTGTGTAAATCTACCAGACCTAAATGAAAGGTCCTGAGAAACTTTCCTTGATTTAGTGATACAAATGCAATATTATACTAAGGAAATTGTGAACACAATAAATCCTTTCAGCTTGCATGACAGGCAAATGTTTCTCAACTCCCACAGCCGTGTAAAAATGCAGAGATCAACCACTCTTGAGATTTCTTCTGAAACTGAATTCACTTGACAACTATCTCTTATTGTTAATGAAATACAAGTTTTGTCTCACTCCTCATTTCACTATTTTTTCCATTTTAATATATTTTGTTGTCTGTCATTTCCTCCTGTTTTGTTATCTTCCCTAGTTATTTGCCATTCTCTGCTTTTTTTTTTTTTTTTTTTTTTTTTTTTTAATTCTTTCTCCCAATAATATTTTTGCTTTTCTTTCCAGCTTCAATTTCTCTTTGATTTTCCTATGTGCTCTCCATATATGATGGTGCATTTCAGTTCTGACAGCAGTTGAAACTAATCCACCAGTGTCATTGTATGGTAATTTAGTGCAAAATATAAATGATTTTATGCTTTTCCAAACTTTATTATAAATGGTGCCTTCTGAAAGCCAGTCTTGTCTCAAGAACCTCCCATTTTCTTACAAAGGACAAGTGAGAGATTCATGTTTGAAATTCTTCCTGTTTACTCTGAAAATGCAGCAGGTTTTCCCCCAGCAAATGTCCATTTTAAGGGATTTTCCCCAAAACAGTGCTTACCAAGGCAGGTGAATAAACCAAGCCCTTTGGTATTCTACAACACAGTCCCAGCTGAAACTTGGTCTGTAACATTTATGAGGTCTCATGATCCTGCAGTCTGACTGAGCTAGGCAGCTAGGCTGGTGAAGGGATCCAGCACAAGTCCTGTGAGGAGAGGCTGAGGGAGCTGGGGCTGTTCAGCCTGGAGAAGAGGAGGCTCAGAGGAGACCTCATCACTCTCTACAACTCCCTGAAAGGAGGGTGTAGCCAGGGGGGGGTTGGTCTCTTTTCCCAGGCAACTCTCAGCAAGACAAGAGGGCACGGTCTCAAGTTGTGCCAGGGGAGGTTTAGGTTGGACATTAGAAAGAATTTCTTTACTGAGAGGGTGATCAGCCATTGGAATGGGCTGCCCCGGGAAGTGGTGGATTCTCCATCCCTGGAGATATTTAAAAAGAGACTGGATGTGGCACTCAGTGCCATGGTCTGGTAACTGCAGCGGTAGTGGATCAAGGGTTGGACTTGATGATCTCCGAGGTCCCTTCCAACCCAGTCAATTCTATGATTCTATGATTTAGCTGCTTATCAGTTTCCTTCTAGAGAGACTTGTGCACTGAACTTGGCTAATTTAAATCCATCCAAATGCTTTGGGTTACTCACTCACAGAACCTGTCTCGTTCCTGACACAAATACATTATTTTACTGGAAAATGTCAGCCTAATTTGCTTCTGCGATTATCACAGGAGTTGACAAAAGAAGGATAATCACCTTTGGCTTGCTATTTCTCAGCAGAAAGGAAGTTTTAGGAACTGTACTCTGAGGTTTACAGAATGGAGCTATACCAAGCTATACATTGAACTACACTACACTGGGCTCAGTATTTTTGCCTTCAATACTTTACATTTATTATTGTATTGGTATTGTAAGGAAACCAGAACTAAAAAAAACTTTGGCTAGCACCCCATATAAGTATATACCATAAATATAGTATATATACAATACCTTATTGATTAAAAAGTGCACTATTCTTATTAGAGTGCTACTGCAAACTTATTTAACTCTCTGAAAATTGAAATACATCCTGAAAACAGTCAGCATATTTTAAAAAGTTTTGAAGGAAAACTTGGGAAAGTACAAATGTTCTTCCTGCCATGTTAAAAAACAAATTACAAGCTTTCATGCCCACACTCTCAATTCCCATGAAAACTGCAAGCTAGCAAAAACTGTTCCCCAAGTCCTTTGTATTGTGTTATTTATTGTTACAGAAAAGATTACTTTTCATTAGCTTACCCCTGGCAAAAAGAAATCTTAAGCTCTATCACATGGGGTGAGGAGACAGTGAAGGGTGTGATTCATAATTTCTGAATGCAAAAGGCTGGCATAAAATTTAACGTTCTTCAGCAGGCAGAGCCAGCTCATTGTTCTGCTGGTTTCAACGCTACATTCCTTTCTTTCCTTCTCTTTTTCTTTATGCCTTCAAATTGTGAAACAGCAGTTGGTATTTTCTGTACGTTGTAAGTAGCTTTATTGATTTATTTAGAAAAAAAGAGCCATGACTGGAATTTCATTTCTATGGGCCATACCTACCCAACTGCCCCATTATGTAGACAATGGATCAATGTAGCCATTTTATAACACCATGCCTGAAAAAGACTGACTTTTTTTGGCTCTTTGGAACAATATAAGGATAAGACATATTTACTCTCTGTTGCTTCTCTGAAAAATAAACATAACCCCATGAGAAGTTGAGTAACCAAGTATTCTACTAATTTCTGTAAGGGCCCCATTGACCCTGGATCCAAGTGGAAGAAATTATTGTCTCTGTAGAGACCAAAAGGAAAGGATATTTGTCACATCCACATTACACTGACATTTTAAGCAGATATGGGGACCTTTTAAGAGATAGGGACCTCAATTTTGTTTTTCAGAATCTACTTCATAGAAAAAAAAATTTACAATAGATTTATTTTAGAGAATAAAACATTAGTATTTCCCTCTTTTTGAAATGTTAAGTACCAGGTAAGATTATTAGGTACACTAACAGTGCAGCTAGCACCGTTTCAGCTGGCCCCCAGGCTAAGCATCATTCACTATGCTGTATAATTTGAAAGGCAATACCAATGGATGGAACCACATTTGGCAATGCAACAACAGCTGGAGCTGCATTATATTATTCTCACAGATCCACATGTAAAGCAGAAAGTATGTTCAAAATGCATTCATTCTCTTACGTTGAATGGGCTCAAACTGTGCATGACCTCTTCTGGAGTAGCAGGAGGAATAAAAGAGTTAATGGTAATTCTCTCTTCATTTCTGCTGACTTCTTTGAGCTCCATATTGGCAATTTTGGTTTCTGGCATTTGCCTGCATTGATTCTCTACTGCTCCATTAAAGGAATGCCCCTGTTATTAACCAGTGATAGCTATACCTACTTCCTCTTGAAGGATATAAAGCCTGTCCTTATCACTGCACAGGCTGGTTCATAGATTATGAATGAATGATAAGTGTTATATGCCAAGCCCGAATTTTCAGCCTGGTGTGCGAGCAGGTTTTGATGCTGGACCTCATGCTGCTTCAATCCTTGTTTATCTGAGAATGGTGCAGGAACATTTGTTGGCCAGGGTGCCCATTCTTGAAGATTTATTTGGAAATTGTCTATTTAAAGTTATATTTTTTTAGAACCTGCTGCACACTGATGCTGTTTGCAAGGAAGGCATTGGAAAGATTTTTTTTATGAGGGATGATTAGAAGAGCATGGTTTGTTTAGCAGGGCAAAGTAGAGGTTGGAAGAAATGGCTGCTCTCTATAAATACTTCAAGAGGAAAGAAGCACAACACTGGGAAAGAAGAGCATTCAGGCATTGTAATGAACTCTGTTTTCTTATATAGGGCAGTATGTATAGATAGATTGGAAATTTGATGGGGTTTAGTCATTTGAACAGCCTACAGCAACCTTCCAGGAAGAATGAGACAAAAAAAACCCTAATGAAACTGTGTATGTATTTGTCACTGGATCTGTGACAGCAAGGATTGGATATAAGCACCCAATGTGTATCTGTCAATTCAGTGTCCATAACCCGTTCACATCAAAAATGGTCAATCAGTGATGCGGAGAGCAGCAGGAGGAACTTGTGGGTGAGGTTTGATGAGAACATGGGCAGGAGAAGGAGCTGCAACTTCCACAGCTGTATTGGGGTATCTACTCCATTACAAAACCTCACACCAAGAAGGCTCCAGGAATGGTCCTTTGAGCAGCTCTAGCAAGATGTGGAATCCCCCAGGCAGTATTGCTCTACTTGCCTGCAAGGGAGAAAAAAAAGTCTGGTTTGTTTTTTTTTTTTTAAATACACAGTTTGCAACCAGCTGGGCAGACACGGAGGAGGAGAAGGAACAGAGCAAGACACCTTAGCTGCAGAAGCTTCCTGCGCCCAGCACACGCAAACTCTGAGCGACACAACCAGGTGACAGACACCCGAGGGTACGACACCCGAATCAAGGCCCTGCTCCCGGACCCGGGAAAAGCAGAACCGTCTCGGGCCGTCACGCAGGACACCCCCGAATCGCCGCGGTCCAAGGAAACCCCCTGCTTAGCCCCCGCCTCCCGTCCTCTCTCTCTCACAGGGCCCGGCAGTCCGCGAAGGGGACAGGAGAGCCGGGCAGGCTGCTGTCTGATTGGGCAGCGCTGCTGTCAATCAGTGCCCGCCGACGCTGCGGAGGGCAAGGGCCGTTGCTGAGCGCACCTCTGGCCCCGCCCCGCGCATGCGCGGCTTAGGCGGGCGCTGAAATTCAAATTTGAGGAGCGGTTGGGGTGGTGGCTGTGCCGCTGGCGGGCGGCGGCAGCAGCAGCAGCAGCAGCAGCAGCAGCAGCAGCAGCAGCAGCAGCAGCAGCAGCAGCAGCAGCAGCAGCAGCAGCAGCAGCAGCGGTGGAGATGGACCCGTTCACTGAGGTGAGGACAGGGCGTAGGCCAGTCCCCGAGGCGTGAGCTATGGAGGGAGCACACCTGGGGCTTGCTCCGGGGTAGCGGCGGAGTTGTCAGTGTCTGGCGCCGCAGGGACAGAGGGCGGCAAGGGCCGGCCAGGGTCCGCAGGGCAGCTGCTCCTTGTGGTTGAGCTCTTGGAGCGGAATGCTTTCTCCCAAGCTCTGGCTCAGACTTGTCAGCGCCCCTCATCCACTTTTACCTTCGTTGCCCGGAGTTTGTGGGCTTCTGTTGAGTCTCTTTCTCTGCAAGGGGTGACTCTCTCTCGTCTTGCTCCACCTCCAGCACTGCAGCCCCTCAGATCCCTTCGGGGAGAGGACAGAGGGGTTGCTCACGAAAGGGTTTGTGGAGGAGAGAACTTTGTCTAAACCGGCCTGATACTCGATTGTGTTTCCAAGCGCTTTACTGCTTGCCTTTCATGTGCGTCCGGCAGATAAGATTTTCGGCTGAAACGGAAGGGACCCTGGAAGCTGATGGGAGTGGTATTGACACACATCGTGCCTGCCGTATCTAAGGGTCGGGTGTGAAGTTTGCCCAAAGCAGCCCCCATCTAATTGCAAATGCGTCCTAGTTGACATTCTTGCCACCTGTGGTTGGTCGCTGTGGCAGGCACAGTTTCGCTTCCTGTTTAAAGAAAAAGTCAGTCATTAAGGTGGACTTGGAAGTTTTACAGTGGCAAAATTATAACAAAATGAGTGGACGTGACAGGGTTGAATCTGTGTGAAGGTCGGAGGTTTCTTAAAGATGTGGTGTTGTACTCTGATTTTGTGTGACAGATGTAAAGTTGGAGACCTGCCTTGCAATTGCTTTAAGAAATGCCATACTAAAAATGGCCTTCAATTCACAGCCTGTCTAAAAAAACCCCTAAACTTTTATTTTTAAAAAAAGCCATGTGAAATATATTGATGAAATACTCTCTTCTCCCCTTGAAAACAGTTTGCTTATGAAGATGTCATATTTTAAATACATTATGCACCCCAAAAAAAGCTACAGTTAAGATCACTTTTAAAAAAACTGTACATAAGACATTGGTCTTGAACATATTTAGTTAATGTGTTATGCCACGGCAGATTTACCCTGCCCCCATGTTAAACTTGCCATATTATAAACATCTAAAACCTCCTTCCTTAAATGGTAGGGAGTGGCATGATCCAACTAGTCTTAAGTAAACTTCAAGTCCAGACTACTGAATCCAGTTTAAAATGGTTTTGCAATGGTTTTGCATGCTGGGAGATATTCCAACCTCAACACGCCCTTCTTGATTTTAAATAACTGATTTTTGAAAGCTGTGACCAACTGTGAGGCCGCTCCTCATGGCAAACTTCACTCAACTGCTAGCTAGTACTGCAGAGCGCCTGAAATGTTACCTATCAAGAATGTTGGAGGACCTTCTCTGCTGTTACGTAAAAGTCTGAGCAAGATTCATACAGTTATATTGAAGTTTAACGATTTTAAAGCAAAGCTTTTTACCGCTTTTTATGAAGTACTTGCGTTCCTTTTTTCTTTAGGTATATTTTTCTTAACTATTTTCAGATAATCTTTTGTCTACAAATTACCGTTTCTTGCAGGGAACTGGTGAGGCACTCTAAGTGTCGATTGCATAGAGCAGTGTAATTTGTGCCTTAATAGGTCAAAGTATGCTGCTAATTTGGTGTTCGCTAATCAGTTTAGAGTAACAAATTATGTCCTCACTGAATTTAATCTCAAATCTCGCTCTAAGGTTCAGTGGAATGCTTTCAAATCAGTTCTGGAACAATGTTTCTTTTAATCAATCTTGTAAGTAAAACCTATCTCAACCAAATTATTAGTAAAACATATTGAGGAGATACTGCAGTGGATCCTTTTTAGGATGACAACATACCGTTTGTGACTTCTACTTTATAGTTGATTGTATAATTCACCATTCCTGCACAAAAGGCTTTTTGATTGGTACTACAGATTGTTAGAAATAGTCTAAGTTATTTTGTTCTTTGAAGTACTTATTAATATTCATAGAGAAAAGAATGGTTTCCTAGCATGGAGGATGACTAAAGAGAAATAACCGGTGCAGTTGCTCAGAGGAAATTTGCATAGGTGAAGTTTGAAGTTAACTGTTGCTTTAATGTCACTGATAAATTTGCTCCCTTTGTTGCATTCTGCTGGTAAAGCAGGGAAGTTGGAACAGATTTTTGTAATCACATGTGGGCCTGAGAATCTTCTCTAGTGCTGCTGAATATGTACTTTAAAACATACTTCTTTAAAAGCAACAGTGTCCATCAACATTTAAAGGAGGAAGGTCTTTTCTCATTTTTGGAAGGTGTTTTTGCAATGTGAAGTGTGATCCCCTGTGACAGTAGTTCTCAGGTTATTAGGTATAACGAAATTGGTATGTCCTACTCAGTAAAACACTTAGAAAAGGTACTTGTAGCAAATACTTTGCTGCTGAACATTAAAAGTAAGTCTCAGGTTCTGGTGAGTGGCTTACTCATCATGTGTAATAACAGAATTTGAATTATGACAGCAGCATGGAAAACTTGAGAAACGAACCACCAATAGGAGCTGGAGTTCAACAACAGAGGCGTGCATTCTTGGCAAGTGACATCCTATTTGTAGCAACTGAAACTCCACTGGAGTGAACTAACAAAACAGAAAGGAATGCAACTGCATTTGAATAGAACGATGGGAATACTGTTGTGGAAGATATGCTCAGCTTCATGCAAGAAGGAAAATAATTTATATAGTCTTTAAGATTTGATTTTTGTGGTTGTTACCTGTGATTTGTAGCCCTTCCTTTTGGAGCTTGAAACAGGGAAACTTGATATGTGGACACAACTAGCATTGAAGTCACTCCTGGCATTTCATGTTTTGCACAACCCCCCCTGGCCCCAAATCCTCCTCTTGTATGAAAGTTAGTGAAGCTGATTTTTGCTTTCACAAAAAACTGTTGAGATTGACATTCCATTTGTCCTGTGTTGCCCTACAATAGAACATTGTTTCAGACTTCAGCCACAGACAGTTAAAAATGTCAAATGTGTATTTAATTGCTGTGCAACAGGACAGATAATGGCTGGCACAATTCTCACAATAATTTATGTGCCAACAAACAAGTGCAGTTTATATGCTTCCCTTTCAAGGCCATGAGTTCAATCACACAATTTCTTCTTTCAAAGTGCCTTAAAACCTAGGTCAAATGAGTAATGAAGTATCCTTTAGATATGATTAAAAGAATGATAACGATTTATGAATGTGGTATTTTAAAAATACATATTTCAAACTTGGATGGAATGAGTAGTCGTTTTCTACTAATGTGGAGTTTACTAAACCGCTGTTTTGTATGGAATATGATCATAGTACTCAAGCTTCCAATGGCCAGGGAATGAAAGATTATTAGGTAGCTTAATAAGTATATCTTTATATGTTCTTCTACATATATTGTATTAGCCTATTTCTTAAAGCAACTAGTTACAACGTCAATCTATTCTTTAAAAATGAAGCTTGAGGAAGAAAAATTCACCTTGTGTGTTAGAAGGTGTAAGAGCAATTTTTTATTATTAACAGCTGTGGATTAAATTTGTTGAAACTTTTATGACTACTTGGCAACCATTTCAATGTTATTGGTTCTGTTAGAGGGCTAGTGTCAATCAGGTGACTTGTCCATATGCTTTTGCAGCATGTGGAAAAAAACCTATTAGTAAGACTTGACAGTTCAAAATTGACATGTGATTCAGTGATGTGATTCAGTTGCAGAAAGTAACTACTTAAATTTTAAAGTAACTTTTTTTTTTTTTATTCTTTCTGTCTTTGCTTATGTCTCTTTAGCCTAGTTTCCTTTGAAAGACAAGCTAGTAGAAGACAGTAGTTGATTTAATGATCAGCTTTGGAACCTGCTGCCTAGCTTTACTTCATAAGGGAGGAGCTGTCTCAAATGTAACTGCTTTGTTAAGTTTGTGCCTAGGTGAAAAGACTCCAACAACTGCTTCTGAAATAAATGCAACAGTCTCTTGTCAGTCTGATAGGCCAAAGAACTTCAGATATCCTAGGAACTTGTACTGATCAGCCACACAGCACCAAGGTAGCTTGGAATGTGCTACAACATGAGCTACAATATGACCTTATATCTAGCAGGTACTTGCTGAAAATAGGATAAACAATGAGTATTGCAACAGTGAAATCAGAGTATGGAGACTGGGGGGTATCACAGTGAGGAAAAATGAGGTATATGGGAAAATCATGTAGTTGACAGTGTAGAAAATGTATTTTCTTAGTTCTGCTTTTAGGAGTGGACAGCCATCCAGCAAATGAGACTTTTGAGTATTTCTATTGTGTTGCACTGAAGTAGATTGGTTAACAACAACTGAGGGCTGTATTTGTCTTAATGTAGCCTTCACTATGAATTTCTCTGGTATTGTGAATCTTGGTGTATGCAATATGAAATCCAAACATTTTTAATTTTGGTGACTGCTAATTAACAGACTTGTTGCAATGTGTAGTAATTGTGATTTATTGACTACTCAGAAACTCCTTGAAAGAACTCGTGCCAGGCGAGAGAACCTGCAGAAGAAGATGGCTGAGCGACCCAAGATAGGAGTGAGACCCACAGTGCAGACCAAGAGGGTCAGAGAGCCTTTGTTAGAAACCAGTAACCAGGCACCTCTTCCTGGTGAAGAAGGTATTTTAACAAATTTCATGAAAATGGTCTTTTGATACAAGTCCCATGTTGGTTTTTTTTCTTTTTTTTTTTTTTTTTTTTTCTCCCCCTAAGGACAAGTTGAAACCCTTAGTGTTCATCTTTAACTAAACATCAAGGATACAGTTACCTGACCACAAGGAATGAATAAGGCTAATGTTCAGCTTACCCTGAGAGCAGTTGCTCTAAGTAATTAGTAAGCTACTTAAAAGTAATTGTAAAGTAGCAAAGGTAATGCCTTGTGCCTGGTAGTATTTGGAAAAGGCTTTTTTGGGGGAGGGTATCAGGGCTTTTATAAATCATAGCTTTATTTGCATTACAGTTTTGCACTGTCTCTGAAAATATTTTACATTGTTTGAATACTAATAACTTACTTGTGTACTCTGACATGTACAGCAAAACCTGGGACAAAGCCATCACCATCAAAGAGGCTCTGCCCTAGCAGTGTGGAGACTCAAGCTTCCAGTTCAGAGAATGTACAGCCAGCTCCACCAAGTTCCACAAGTCATCATTCTCCTGAGAAAAGTTCGGAATTGCACGTAACTGCTTCTACCAGGACTTCACTGGTTCAGCCCCTTGAAAAAGGAAAAGCAAACACTGAGTCAGAAACTCCTGCAGCCCGTTCAGTCAAGTCACGGATGCAGAAGCTGGCAGAACAGCGGCGTTGCTGGGATAGCGAGGGTGTGTTGCACTTTTAAGTAGTACTGATGCTTTTCAGTGTCTGGATTGATGATGGTGTTTGCTAGCAGAAGATAAGTTTTTGTGTGTCAATGCTAATGTTTTCATAAGGAATTCCTAGCATCAGGGAAGGCCTCAAATAATGAAATTCTTGACCACAGCTTTATTTTATGTAACTTTTCCCTAGTAGTGTGATGTTTTACATCACTGTTGAGCAAGGCTAGGTTAAATTGCTAGGTTAAAAATGTGTTGGCTTTGCAATGTCCT
Organism: Heliangelus exortis; assembly: GCF_036169615.1. NCBI lineage: Eukaryota > Metazoa > Chordata > Aves > Apodiformes > Trochilidae > Heliangelus > Heliangelus exortis. The sequence continues at coordinate 48,887,028 of NC_092423.1, read as the reverse complement.
TTAATTTAACTTGATAAGTCTCAATGCCTTCAGAGCTAGTAGCTTGGTTCTGTTTGATGACAAGAAGGTCTAACTGTTGATAAACTTTTATGTATACAAAAATGCAAAAGATGCAAATATATCTCGGTGTATTTTACTAGCCAATAAATGCGTGTTCTCTTTTTCCAGATCCCTCTGAATGTGTTCCACTGTCTCCTCTCCAGTCAAAAGATCTGTGTGTTTCTCCACCTAAGCACACATCTAATATCCTGGCAAGTGACACCCCTATTGGGAGAAGAGGCCGGTTAGCTAACCTTGCTGCTACAATTGGTTCCTGGGAAGATGACCTAAGTCATCCATCTGCAAAGCAAAACAATGCACAAGAACAGCCTGGCACTACTTGTTTATCCAAATTGTCCACTACAAGTGGAGCATCTGCTAGAATCAATAGTAGCAGTGTCAAGCAGGAAGCTGCGTCCTGTTCTCAAAGGCTTGTTGAGGCTTCTATTAATAAACCAGCAAACTCAAAGATAGTGGTGAGTGTCTGATTAGTTGCTGATTAAAAATTGATAAGAGTATCGGGGGGACAAATGTTAACTCGTAGCTGTTTAATCTGAATTTAAAGATCTGATGTGAGTGATCTTAGTCTATTTGCAGCAGTTGCTTTATTGCAATCCCACATGCCTTTTTTTAATGGCAGACCTGAACCAGCTTAGAATCCTTTACTGATACTTAAAGATGGGTGTACTTAAGTCTTGTAAAATCTATGTGAAGGTATTTGCTGCTTTTCTGACCTTAAGTGGAGCTACTCACAGAGATAGTGGGTTTCACTCTAGCTTCATATAGTTGATTGACTTAAATTGTAACTATTATTGCTGTATGAAAATTCAGTCAGAATGCTGAAATAGTCAGTACTAGATACCTATCATTTGGTTTATGCCATTTATGAAATGGCATATATATCATGTGTAGTCTTGTTCAGAGAGACATGGGAAAACACCTGAGGTAGCTGGCAAAAGCAGCTGGAATCAAATGCTGAAGTAATTTGAAATACTGGATGAAAAACATCTACAAAAAGCTTAATACTTTTTCTGAAACTTTTTATTGTTGATGGAATAGGTAAATACTTAAAACTATGCTATGCATAACTATTTTGTTCTTTTTCCTTTTGAGAGAATAAGAATTGACAGTCTCAATTTAATTTTATTCCTTTTTTCTTGTTAAGGGTCCAAATAATTCCTTAACACAGTCTTCAAGAGTCACTGTTCCCTGTTCTAAGGAATCTGAAGTACAGAAGCCGTTAGCAGAGAATCCCTGCAGCCCTCAGAAAACTGAGAAGCCTACACAAACAGCAAAATCAACTTTGCCTCAACCAGTTCAATCCAAAGAGGAGCCAGTCAAAGGAACACATGTGCAACTTGAACCTAAGGGTAAACCCACAACACCAGGTAAGCTGTCTTGCAGCTTCAGTTAATGTTCATTCAAATGGGGCTTGTGTCCTGTGTTGAAAACTACATATTAGTTAAGACTTTAATATATTGTATCATGCTTATTTCTTGCTGTAATTAGAGTGAAATCCTGAAGAGGTCTCTAATAATTGTCATGAATTCTGCAGCTTCCATATTTTGCCAGAGCATTTTCTTGGACATGGTTTTAGTAATTCTTGGGGAAAAAAATCAGTCTAACTTTTCTCCCTATGTAAACACATATTTTTCTAATATCAGTTAATTGAGACTATTCAGAGATTCTTCAAATTGTTTAATACTATGTGTATCCAATCTATATGTAGAGTCTGCACAAGTTACAATAAATCACTGCTAACTGCCAGGTAAGTCCTGTAACTTTGTATAGTGATTCTCTTTTGAGTGGTAGCATTGATGTTAAGACAAATGATCGTTCCTAGTTCTACTGCTTGTTCAGTTAGAAACTTGGGCTAACAGCCTTAACTCTTTGACATGATAGCCAATTGAGCAAGTGTGTGTCTAGATATGCTGACAATAAAAGACAAGCTCAGTAAAGGGGGGGTGGATGCCACACCAACGTAACCACCTTATGTACTTGAATGCTTATTTATGTGTAGGATGAATGGGAGGATGGTTGTAGAGCAAATTTTGAAAAACCAAATGGATATAATTAACTGATGGATCACATGGGGACTTTATTAAGAGGAGGACATCTCTTTGCTCGGGTTTGCTGCTTTAGTGATCTGATGCTGTGGTGATTTGCACTTCAGGTTTAGTTTGTATTAAGTTTAATGGAGTCAGATCTGCAAAGGAGACAGCTTAATTCCTTTACTGAGAAAATTCAGCAGGATGCAAAGTAACAGTGATTTCTGTGTGTTTGAGAGTTTCTTTTGAGGCAAATTCAACACAGTTGTCTTTGTAGGGGGATCAGGAATTAAGCCCTTCCTGGAACGCTTTGGGGAGCGCTGCCAAGAGCGCAGTGCACGGAGTCCTGCAACGAATACTCCGGGGTGCAGAACACCCATTATTACCCCAAATACAAGGACAATCCAGGAAAGGCTTCTCAAACAAAATGAAAATTCCTCTACTGCCAGTTTAGCGCTTCAACTTAAGCAGGTATGACTTGCTACATTCATAGCTTGTTTTTCAACTTGGGGAAGAATCTCGCTGTACTGCAGCTACCTGAGCAGTCTGAAATGTTTTGACATCTTAAAGCTGTGAGCTTTTACCCCATTCTCCTTTATTTGTGTAGGAACGTGAACGAGAACTTGCGTGCCTCCGGGGCCGGTTTGATAGGGGCAATCTGTGGAGTGCAGAGAAAAGTGAAAGCTCGAAGAGAAAACTTCCAGAAACTAAAATGGTAATGTGTTACCTCTATGTATCAAAAGGTGATAGTCTGTGAGTTGGTTTAACATGTTCTGAACACAGTGATAAATAGCCAAATGTAAGTAAAAGATAAAACCCTGTGCTTTGTGAATGCCCAGGCTGTGAAATACCACTTGTCAAGCTTTTTGTATGATTATTAACAAGTGATTAGATTTTTTCCTCTTGCAGAATCAGTTAAAAGAGAAATGATACTGCTTTAAGCTTATTGATTTTATTTATTTGATGATATTGAGTATGGTTTTTATATTCTGTAACTTTAAAAACAAACCCAAGATCCCCTCACAAATACTCTGTTATTCAGCTGAATTTCTTATTTAAATAGGATTCTTCTTGCTATTAAATGTACAACCTATTTTTCCTAGCAGGTCTTCTACTTTTTCCTAGTAGGTCTTAAGACCTAGCAGGTCTTAAGCTGTGTGTGTTTTTGGTGGTTTTTTTAGTCGCTTTGAACATTACCTCCTTAATGTACTATGCTTTTATTTTTTTCAGGAAAGCCAACCTCAGACTAGTCCGAAACGTCCTCCTAGTTCAGATGCCACTGCTTTTGGATCATCAGAGGACACACCAGCAAGTGATGGGCCAGCAGAGTCTCCTAGTGTGGAATCTTCAGGTAAGAACTGTCACTGTTTACCTGTGTCTAATACTGCACTAAAGCACAGCCCTGACTCATGAGCTGATAGAGGCTGGTAGCACTGACATGTAGAACTGGACCCTTCATGTAGTTAGTGATTTGTCTAAATCTTGTGTTATGATAACACTCTGCACTCCTATACTCCTTCAAAGATTGGCAAGGCAGACTGCCCTTTGTTTTTCAGGGACTTTACCTATGTTTCTTACTCCACGAATGTTAAATGTTGGGAGACTGAATGAGTGAATGAGAATTGTCAGTTACAGGTTTAAGCTATACTGAGGGAAGGAAATTTTTCTCTTTTCAGTATCCCCTTATGATATTAATTCTTTTAGTAGGGGACATAAAAAGAAGAAGCCTGTTTGCCCATAAAGTTTATTTGCTCTTAGCTAAACAGGATAGTTTCCTGCTCTTGGGTTGTGTTTGGTGTGGGTTTTGTCAAATTTTCTCTTTTTGCTTTTAAGGAACAGCACTCTACTGTGGTTTCAGTATTGTTTCTTGTGCTATCAGTTTTCTGGTTGTAAGATAGGAAGGAGTCTAGCTGTACAGGTTGTGGATGGTGTGCATTATAGGTTTTTTTATTTGTGGTTTTTTGTTTTGTTTTTTTTTTTTTTTTGACAGCAAGCTAACAGGAATACTTTATGTAGCGGGGCTTCTTAAAGTTGTCATCTGTATTGTAGAACTTGCAAAATTCAATAACTAAAAAAAAATTTAAAAATCAATCTTCAGTGACTTTTTTCACAAACTATTTAGATACTCCTAAATGTGAAGAGACTGATAAACCCAGTCCTCTGAAGATGACTGAGCCAAAGAGCCCTATAAAATCGATGACTGTCTCAAAACTTGAACAACTTGCTGAGAAACCAAAAGGTTTGTATTGAGTACATGTATTAAGTAGCTGCACTTAGCTATCTGTTGCCACTTGTTCAGTGGAGTGTTAATAACCTTCAGGTCTGAACAAATTCATCATGCATCTGCTGACACTTATGTGTGTTTTGTCATTATGCTTATATAAAACAAATTAGGAGACTTCTTTTATCATAACCCTTATCTCTTGACATTCAAGTCTTCAGGGAATATTAAAATGCTGATATTAGTTTATTTGGAAAGGACAGAATTGACTGCTCTATTATGGGGCTTGGGGTTAAGTTTCAGAACTGTTTGAGTTAAAATGTGGAAACTTGTCTAACCAGTGCATCTGTTAATTCCCTCTCTGTAGCAATTATGAAGTATATGTGATAATAGTATATTAAAGGAAGGACAGAAACATACTTTAGGGTTCTATATGCCTGACTGTAATAAAATGTGCTTTTTAATCAAGCTTACATGAAATGTAAAAATAGTTGCTTATCTGTTAATAGCTTTGTTCATTTAATGAAAATGAAGACTTCAGTCTCAATGCTACTAATATTTTTAAAACATCACCCTTCAGATGAAGTATATGAAATTGAAATTAATGTGGATGACGAGATGAATAGTTCAAAAGTTATAAATGAAATTTTTGAAGTTCTTCACGAGGATGGTCCAGACATAGAAAAGCTGAAGAAAGAAATGAGCATGAGCCTGGAAGGTGAAAGTGATGAAGATGAGCAGGAAGAGTCATTGAATATTTCCTCAATGTCTCTGTTAACGCCTCTAGTGGAATCTGTTGGTCCAGAGGTGAGAGCTCTTAGGAGGTGGGGAAGGACTTGTTTATCATATAGATGTACAATTTGCTTGTGAGCAGTGATACTTTGTAGTGTGATATCTGGGCAAATAAAGAAACTACAGGAGAAATTTTAATCATGAAAACGTAATGAGGTAGTTATTTTCCTCTGAAAATAGCATAGAATATTGAATATATCCTTGAATTCAACGATCTGCTGGTGTCTTTAAAATAAAAAAATAAATTGGCTTGCTCTGTGTCCTAGGAAATAGTTTTAAAATGTCTGTTAAATAGTATAAGCAGCCTCCAAATTTACTGTTTATATGTAATAGCAAAATAAGTAAAGGTGAGGAAAGAGATCATCAGTAATGTGGACAGATAACTAATAAACCTTTTCTTCCCCCCAGGCCTTTGTTTCTCCTTGTAGATCAGTTGGTGAAGGTAGTAGTATCAGTGATGTAAGTCTGAAGTCTGACAAGTTCCAAAGGACTAAAGTCCCCAGGGCAGAATCTGGAGACAGTATTGGCTCTCTGGCAGAAGATCGCAACCTTCCATATAGGTAATAAATACAAAAACCCACACTTAATTCTGTAGGAGTACAAATTAAGATATTGGCTTTTTAAATTCTAATGAAGCATGTTACTTGAACTACAAATGAAGCTTTTTTCAATATCTTGTCTTTTTTCAAAGATTGCTCTGCGTCCTCTTTATGTTGCTCAAATTTTAAGTGGCCTTTTTTAAAGCCATTTAGGCAAGTTGGAAAATGTCAGTACTTGATACATATGCATGTATAAAAAACTGACCAGAACCTTGGCATATCTGTGAAACATTTAATGGCTTTTTTTTTCATTTAAAAGCATTGATGCATATAGATCTCAGAGATTTAAAGAAACTGATCGTCCATCAATAAAGCAAATCATTGTTTGCAAAGAAGATGTTGGTTCCAAACTAGAAATGAAAAGGAATGGTCCATCTGATCAAGTCAATATCAAAAAGAGAATCCAGGTATCTAATACAGTTCTTAAAAGTTTTCTAATTTACTATTCTCTTGCTTAATATTCCCTATGAATGCCCAGGACATCAACATACTGCTTATATCTGCAAAATTATATTGCTTAGCTTAGCGAAAATATCTAATGGAAGGGCATTTTACTGCATAATTTGAACAGCTAATGCATCTATTAAAAGCATCATACAATATTATAAGTCTGGAAAGAACAAGCCATTGTTTTTAGAAGGCAACAGGGAATCTATATCTAATCACTGCCTCTTAATTAGGCAGGGTTCATAATTGCATACTTGCAGTAGACAATATTGTGATCTTCACTGACTTGTTCACCTACATAGCTGAATTTCTGCAAGCAAGACTAGACTGTGTATGGAGCATGCAAACATTGAAGTTGTTTGCTCCCCACCACATTTAAATTATCTCTGAGGTTGAAAAAATTATGCTGGAATATTCTGCAGATGGAGTGTTGGAATGTATTGCAGGAGCAACAGTGATTTTCAAGTTTATTCTTGTTTACGGTTTAACTGGTCTCACTTCTCTGAAGCACAGCCATAAATGCTGATCTGGTGGTATTTCCTCGTTTGGATGTAACAGTAAATCTCTCCTCATTATTTTACTACTTGTTTACTCTAGGATCTGAATAACGAGATTAACATGCAGCAGACAGTGATTTATCAAGCCAGTCAAGCTCTGAACTGCTGTTTTGATGAGGAACATGGAAAAGGGTCACAAGAGGAAGCAGAGGCAGAAAGACTTCTTCTCTTTGCAAGTAGGTTTTTAGACCCAAGCTCAATTCTTTGTCATGAACAGAAGGAAGAATTAATGAACTCTGGCAATGCCTTTATTAGGTACCTTGAAGATGCTTATTTATAGCTCTTCACCTGTAAAGCAGTGAAGGAAAAATACTTGTTCTGTCTCAGTTTCTCTTATAGGCAAGAGGATAATTTGTTATCTTTTTCTGTCTCTACTATTCTGGAAGATGGTTAACAATTCTGTTACGTTTTACAAGCAGCAAAAGAAAATAGTACTTTTTCCTCTGTTAACAACCATAATTCATTTATCTATGCAGCTGAGAAGAGAACTGCTTTATTGGAAGAACTGAATAAACTAAAGAGTGAGGGACCTCACAGCAGAAGAAACAAAGCTGCTTCTGCATCCACTGAATTTGCTCCATCTAGGGGGTCTGTTTCAATTTCAGAAATGCGTCTACCTCTCAAAGCAGACTTTGTATGTGGTACAGTTCAAAAGCCAGGTAAAAATAGCAGCTAAAAGCTTTTCTTTTTTCCCTGTTCCCCTGTCTTTGTATGTTTCTAGTTTTTTTCTCCATGGAGTTGGGTCTTTTGTATTGGTCATTCTTTCCCTGACTATTTTAGTTGCATTCTTTTCTGGCTTTTAAGATTCAAGAAACTTAAAGACCTTCTCAGCCAGTCTTAAAAACGTGGCCTTGTTTCTTCTTTTGTTCCAGAACAATGTCTAGTAATCTGTAATTGTAGGTCTAGACACTTATCCTGGAGCATAGTAAGATTCTGTGTCATGTGGCCGTTTAAAAAATCTGCAAGCCCACAATAACCTGTGCTATTTTATATGATGTCACAGAATGAGTGTAGCTGGATTCTTCTAGCAGGTTCCTTGTCTGCAAAACTTCTACTAATGAATTCATATGTAGCCTTGTTTTTTTAACTGTTTCATGAAATGTGCTTATATTTTACTTGAAAATATAAAAAAGCTTTTAAATTAACATAAATATCTGACTTAATTTAACTCTCCAACACATTACAGTTCTTGAGAATTTATCCGTTTTATAGGAAAGCCTCTCAAATTGTTCCAAAAGAAGTTCAGTTTCTCTAGGTAATTGAACAAACAACTGTTTTTGTTGTCAAAACTTTGTTGCAGAAGTGCAGAACTTTGTATTGTGCACCAGAACAAACTATTAATCTCTTCCATCTCTGAAAAGAACTACAATTATAAAGAGTACGGATCAGTGCTTACTGGAGCCTTCACCTGTTGTTCTGAAAGATGTGGCTTGTCCTGCTTAACAGTGTACTCAGACTGTTTTTTGTTTTGTGGTTCTGTTTGTTTTTTGGTTTCTTTTTTTGACATTGTATACTATTATGCAATGCTTCTACTTTACTGGGCAGCAAATTACTACAGTATGTACCTGTATCAGTCTGCTGCACAAATAATCTGATACTATTGAGGTGCGTGCTTCTGCTTGTCATTTTCCCCTTGTGTGAAAACTTAAGAAAATGTGTTGCCTGGGTAAACAGTTTCTTCATAGGACTGAAAAAAAAAATAATTATTAAAATGGCAGTAGCAAAAGCTGATCTGTGTTTAAGCTGGCAGGCCTAGGGAGTGATGGTGTCTAAGGAAGTAAGATTAACTGGTGAATATGACTGAAAGTTCTTCCTTTCACCTCTCATGCACTGGGTACTACAGGTCTGGCCTGAGGTGCCCCACGTAGTATTGCAGCTGGTAATCTTGTGGAGACAGTCTTCCAACACAAAGTAGGAAAAAAGCCTTGTCTTAAGAGTAATTTAATTACGGTCAAGACTTGCTCGTGGAAAGTTTAAGTGAGGTGTAACAGAGGGAGTTTAATGGCAACACAGTCCTTGAGGGGGTTTAGGTGCTTGAACATCTCTGGCTAACAAAGCCACCTGGTATGTATTTACAGAAGCAGCAAATTACTACTATGTAATAATACTGAGATCTGGAGCAGAAAACATCGTTGCAACTCCATTAGCAAGTACTGCCAGCTCCCTGAATGGAGATGCTCTTACTTTTACTACAACATTTACTATGTAAGTACACAGAAACTGTTTTGGAACCAGTTTCAACTCTGGTGGCACGCACATAAAAATGTTAATTTTCATATAAGGATGTAATATTCTGCAAACAAATATGGTGAGATCTTGTGTATAGCTATTTCCTGTTTCAAGAAATAGCTGGAATGCACTTCTCCTGAAAGAGCACACTGGACTTATTCCACCATCCATCAGCTAATTTGCCTCTCTCTTTTTCTGGTTTTGTTCTCTCCTGGAACACCTGCAGTGACAGATGGATTGCTCTGCCTGAACTGATGTGTTTTTCTCTTTTGCAACAATTATACATATAGCTATTTGGTTTTGGTGTCTGGAAAAAATAGTACTCTTAAAGCCAAAAAGATATTGTGAGTTAAAGTGGATGTTAGTAAAAGTTTTCCAAAATAAATAAGCAAACTCCCTTTTTTTTTTTTTAAAAAAAAAAGTGTAACCTAATTGGAATTTTCATGTAAAACTATTTATGCAAAAAAACCTGTCTCTGTTTAGAAATGGGTATTCCAGCAGCGAACTGAATTACACTATCTGAGAAATGGTAGATGCAGTCTATCTGCCCCTTGCCCACCCTCCTCTTTTGTTTCAGAAAGTATCTTGATATAATACACTCAAGTTGTAAAATTAGCAACTTGTTTGTGCTGGAAAACACTGTTGTAAAAGCGGAAGGATCTCAGACAGCCCTGTTGACCTGAAGGAACAAGCTGTAACTTATTAATAAGATATTAACTATTAGTCAGCCTTATGTCTAGGATTCTCTTGTGTACAATCTAGCTGTTCCCTAGAGTTTGAAGGAGTGGAAGGACAGAAGTATTAATAAGTAATCTTAAAACCCAAAAATCTCTATTTTTCTTCAGTCTGTTTCTAACTTATTTTTCCCCCCTTCTTTCTTTTAGGCATGATGTGTCAAATGACTTTGAAATAAATATAGAAGTTTACAGTTTGGTATGTATCCTTTTCTATCAAGAGGATTTAGAAGGGAGAATAGTGTCTTGCACTTTCTTAATACCTTCCTGCCTTACAGGTGCAAAGAAAAGAAGCTACAAGCACTGATAAAAGGAAAAAGGCAAATAAATCTAAGGTAAATGAAACATGAAAATTGTTATGTAGTATTTCACCATAAGGTACCCTAGGAAGACTGCAGTGTTCAGGGAGAACTGACTAATAGTCTTATACAATCTGTTGCTTGCTTCTACTCTTCTCATTCTTTCTTGGAACATCTGCAATGACAGATGGGCTATGGAGTTCTGCAGCTATTAGTAGATTGGGCCTGCAGCACTTGGTTGAGTCTGAAATATATTGGAAGAGAAGAAAAAGGAGTCTTACTGTCTGTGAAACGCTATGCTTTGCAATTATTTATTAGGTGTGAGCTCTCTGGTAGTGATTTAGGGGGTAGTGATTCTCCATTTTATTTAAAATACAACAGTGAATATGCCCTACCCTGCAGTCTGATTTGTCTTAAAGATTCTATTGATCAACCTGTAACACTTATTTCTTCCCAGTGTTAAGTAAATGTTGCTCATTCTTTTTAAAGCAAGTTTTCTAATAATTCCTTGAGCATAAATATTTCAGCTTGGTTGGGGTGCACATTTCAAGTGTTTGTGCTTGTATTGTTAATTTTTAAATAAGCAAATGTAACTTTGAAGCCCTGTTACATAAATGGAAAAGGTCTGCTATAAATATTTTAAATGTGTCTCTCCATACACTGGTAATGTGTACTTAAATTTTTCTGTGGTAAATATTTTTGTAAAATGTAGCATTCCTTTGAGGGGAAAAATGCTACATTCAGTCTGAGTTCAAAACACAAGACTCTCTCATAACACCTAGTTAGTACACATTAAAAATTGATTTAGATGGTAAGCTTTTAGCAGATTCACTGTGTAATTTTCATACTAATGTGATGGACAAATTGCAAATACCTTTATCTTGTTATATATTCTCTTGTAGGTTATAACTCCAAAGAGATTATTAACATCTATTACCTCTGTAAGTATGAATGTAATATTATAACACAACCTCCTTATGACCACTTCCAAAGGCTGTATTCTGACTTAAGGCTATGCCTATAGCAGGCTCTTTGTATTCCTTACTTGAAATTCTATAAACTGTCCAGCTGTCTGCCAAACTCTTCAGCCATCAGCTCAAGAAATAGGTAACAGCTCTAAGCTGGAAATAGTTACTACACATTTATTTGGACTTCCTTTTCAAGCTGTTTCTGGGGGGCTTTTTTGGTTTTTGTTTTTTTAAGTACTTCAAATCTAATTTTTCTAGCCTAGCTTAGTCAAGTGTCGAAGTTCTCAGAGATTATTTTTCCAATAAGGTTTTATTTCTCTCTCTCTCCTTTTCTCCTTCTAGAAAAGCACCCTTCTTACTCCAGGTAAGTAAAATCTCAATGTCTTATGCAAAGATTAATAATCCACACTTGCTATCTAAAGCAGAATGGTAGCACTTGTAACAGTATTTGGGAGTAATAAGCACAGAATTATGTCAGTTTGTCTGCCCGGAAATTTGCCCTGTGTTTATATCAGAGTTGCTGTTACGTTTAATGAAAGATCTTTTCATAAAACCAAAATTAGTATCTGGTATTAGATGGCTGTGGTTTACATTCATTTCCTGAAAATATTAGCTCAAATTTTAAGATTTTTAAAGTAGGCTCTGTAAACAAAGTAATATAGAGAAAAGTGGAAAATAGCAGCAGATTCTGAAGTTTTGTGTGTGTGTGTAATGTTAACATTTTTATGTATTTCTGAGTCTTGAGGGAGAACAGCATCTCTGAGTGTTCTTCTGACTACCTAAAAATGAGTTACACAGTATGAGATACTTGAGGTAGCTTCAGTACAAACTACAGCAAAAAACTAATGAACTAAATTTGGAATGTTTACCATGCTGAAGCAACTCATCAGATTTCTGTGCCTGAGCTATAGTGCTTGTTTCTATTGATGTAAGTGCAAAAAGGAACAGAGACATACAAATTCTGGATGAGTATAGTGTCAGTGAAGCTGAGATTGGCATGGCTGTTTTGTGGTGTGCCCTAGAGTGCTCACTGTCCTTCTGATATTTTTTAAAATGCTTTGTCTTCTCATTTGTGAAAATTTCAAGACTTCTTTCTGAAAGAAGATCTACTGAAGAGGAATCATGCCCACCAAGATCCCGTCTGAATGTGCCCTTCAGAGGGTGCTTCTCATGGAGGACTGAGTAGGGCATGGATATAGTAGAAAAATGGAAGCATTTCTAAGACTTGCAGATGATGATTGTGTTGTTTTATGACTTGACTTTATCTTCTTTCTCTGCAGCCATGGCCAGTCCAGGTGGTCCTAATGCCATACGCACTACTAACTTCATCCTTGTTGGATCCCACAAGCTGTCACTGTCTTCTGTAGGAAATGTCAAATTTGCATTGGAGAAGGTAATGGAAATTATTGGTTGTGGATTGTTTGTCTGTGTACATACATACAAATATATATATATATATTCAACATATAAACTTTATGTATAGTTAATGATACTCATTTAATTCTATGTGAATGAAATGAATTTTGTGATATAACAGAAAAAGACTTGCATTATAATGCCAGGTGTTCTTTAATTTCTGTAGCTCAGTGTAAGTATAGTTATTCGAAGATAAAAAAGGCATTTGATTACTGATTTGCTTTCACTGACAAAAAAGATTTCTGTGTGCACTTGGCATCTCTTTAGGTGGTCTTCATGTTGTTCATTGCTCTTAGTCTGGCAGTTACCACTAAAGACACTTGATGTGTTTTAATGAAGTATTTTAAGTGTTCTGCATTTAATTGACTTTAAAATTGCTGTTTGAATACAGTTAAAATTGAGATTACTTTCATATCCTAATTGAATTTGTAGAAGCAAGCTATCAATATTTTTCATAGCTACTATTTAATTTTATATCATTGTTCCTTGTCTTAACACAAGGTTATTGGCTCTTATCACTAGAAGTTAAAAAATACAATCTTACTTTCACTATAATCTCTGACCTAGTAATATCTTATACCTAAAACCTCTTTCGGTAGGTGTTTATGTTAGCAGCTTTCCCAAGATAACTTAAATTAATTCAAAAGTTATTGCATCTTAGGGTTAGTACTAAATTACAGCTTTTATCTATCCAAACCAGCAGCAATAAGAATAAATTGTCTTCTTGGCTAATTATGTCTTACTGTTATTATAGTAGTATTACAATTATAGCTTCTGATGAGAAAGGAGATAACCAATTCTTGTTATGTTTATGTATAAGATAAAAACCCAAAATACCACAATCTCAACTTCCTTTCTAGAGGTTTTAATTTTTGTGTATAGAAACGGACTCTTTACTAAAACAGCTTGCAGGACTTAACAGCTGGATTGGCACTGCTGTTACTGACGGTGTGAACTTTGGTTCTTTGGTGTGAATGTTCCTCTTAACCAGACCTATGTGTAGAAATCTTACCTTGTGTATGACTTGGGGTTTGGAAACTCCTTTTTGGTCGAGTTATGGAGTCAGCTTTTGTATTATATTCAGTGGTTTGAGTTGTTTTTCTTTTTTTGTTCAGTCTTTAAGATCAGACACTGGACTGGACTAGTAAACTGTGGCACAAGATCAAAATAAATTTCCAGGGGAAGCTGTCACCTGGTTAAATTTTTCCAGGTGCAAACTTCAACAGTTATAAATAAGAATTCAGGTTTTGTCAGTTTTTTTTTTTTTTAAAACTTATCACCTCTGTAAAATTTTAGTTTTTACTTGGTCTGTGGCACTACTGAACAGCTGCTTTTTAACTTGCCTCATGCATTTCTAATATGAAACAAACGAGTGCCACAGTGGTATTTCTTTTGAGTTTCATTCCTTCCTTTTATATGTAGTCTTAAACTTAATGGTATAAATGAACAAAGTGTACAGTCCTTTTTTTTTTTTTTTAACCTTAACTTTATACTAATTGCATTGAGCATGTTTCTTTTTTTCCCTAGATAAATTTTGAAGGGGAGGAAAAAGAACTGTTGGGCTATATGTTCCAGGACAAGGTTGCTATGACCCTTTAGTTTATCACTTAAAATAAGGAGCGGCTTCCTAGTGCATGTTGCTCATGTCTGGCTGACCTTTTTGCAATATTTAATTTTTTTTTAATCTAAGAAAATGCTTACAGTGATTTACTAACTAAACATAAGATGTTAGGAGCCTTTAGGACTTGCTTAATTTTATCCTTTACAATAGGCATGCTGCTGGAACTCGGTTATTTAGGCCACCTAGGGTTTTTACTTAACTAGCATGTCTCTCTTCCTGGATTTACTACAGGAGGTTTGTTTTTTTTCTTGCTTCAAAACAAAACAATGTCTCTCCTAGAGACTGCAAGTCAAGAAATTTGACCCAACTTCTTGATGAGCTCTATAGAACATGAAATCAGCTACTCTGCTGATAGAGGACCAGGGAAAAATGATTGATCTAAGTGTTGGCTTCACTCAACTTGTTGCCACTGAAAAAATCTAAAATCACTAAGGATTCTTAATCACTTAATACTTTGTTTCTTATTCTATTGATCTTTTCCTGTTAAGTCCCTCTTTTTTTTATCTTCTTTTTTTCTTTTTTCTTTTAGCAAAAAGCAATGAAAAGACTATACTTTCTGAATGTACCCAACACATCATATCAGGTTCTCATTTGTACAAAAACGTACAAATAAAATATTTTGCTTGGTTTATATGTTTTTGACTTTAGGAATTACATACACTCATAGGATGAAAATAATTGGTCTTTAATATCTGACAGTAGTTTTATTTAGTTAGTAGTTAACTCTGGTCTCTCAGAGGACAGTGTTTTAGGGAACTTTGCATATGTTTTCTCTCAATTAAGCAGGTGATGATTTTAGTACCCATCACCTTCTATTTGTAATCAAAACTCTCCCGGTTTTATGGGTAATCTTTGACAGTAAGCCAGCTTCTTATGGTAGATGATAATAGCAGAATGCAAGCTGGCTTAGTCACAGGCCTTCATTTTCTCTTTATCTAGCTGGATATTCAACAAATATGCTTTCTTACCACTACTTCCACTCCACTTGGCTTTGAAACAGTTAATTATATTGTTGACTAGAATGTAGTATGTTCTCATTTTGTGTACAGTAGTGTTTTGAATTATTAATGGCTCTGTAGGCTCTGCCTAGCTGGTATGTTCTGTTTGTACTATATCCTTTTTGTTTCACTGTCACACATCTCTTCAAGGTAAAACTTCATAATCTACAAAGTAAACTTTTCTGTCCTGACATAAATTAGAAAGG
Source organism: Heliangelus exortis (assembly GCF_036169615.1). Lineage (NCBI taxonomy): Eukaryota > Metazoa > Chordata > Aves > Apodiformes > Trochilidae > Heliangelus > Heliangelus exortis. The sequence continues at coordinate 48,871,854 of NC_092423.1, read as the reverse complement.
AATGTAAAGTCCCACAGACTTAAATTAGGGAACCAGCCAAAGTTCCATGATGCCATAATTCAGAAATGGATTTTACTGTGGTTTAGTAGGATGATTCCCTGTTGTAGCATGTTAAGTTGTAGTTGTCTCTGCTGCTAAAAATTCATGACTGATGTCTCTGCTGCTAAAAATTCATGACTGATGCAACTCATTTCTATTATGTGCAAGCATTTTACTATTTTTGTTTCTCAAATCATATGCAAACTCCTACCTAGTGCTCAAAATTTTACTCTACTGTAAGGCCAAGCACATGAGCAAGCTATGCATGCTGTCTCAGTTGAGTAAATCTAACATAAAAGCTATTTCATCACTTTCTTGTGCCCATGAATTTCAGGTGTCCATGAGGAAGCTACAGTCTGCCTGCAGTTGAACCACAGCATCTATTTTGGTGTTCTGCAGGGTTCACTGTGGTCTACATCTGTGCACTCTTAACTACTAAGGGTTACTCTTGTTCACCTTAACTACAAGCAAAAATTAATTGTTTGATTGACATTGATCCATGGTTCTAAAAACTATTTCATTATTGTGTGCACATGCTTGTTTGCTGGCAAGTGGCTCTTTGTATTTGAACACCACCATCAACTTCTTGTTTTTCTAGTAAGAGTTGTTTGGTTTTTTCCCCCCAAGATTCTTACAGTATTGCTTATTCAGGCTGGCATCAATATATGTTATGTAAAATGCACTTCATTTGCTTGTTGAATTAGCAATTTGTCTGATAGCTTCCCCTATGGGGAAAAAAAAAAGAGGTTTGATTACTAGACAATAGCAGTGGGAATAATCAGTGTAATGGGCTGCTTTGTGTGGAGGGGCTGGGAGAAGTCTAAAGGCAGCTCTTGTTGAAGGTTGCTCCTCAGAACTCTTGAATAGTGTGTAACCATTTAACTGACCTCTGGTCCAAGAGTCAAGCTGCTTTTCTTCAGTGGTAGAAGATAAGTCTTGGAGCCACTTTTGTTAGAAAGTACTTAACACAGGTCTACTTTGAGTTCCAGTTAAGAAGAACTACTTTTCATTATGTTTTCCCCTTCTACGTCTTTTCATACAAATACTTAATCTGAGTAGGCACTACTATGTCAGTATCTGCCACAAATGCTTATGGCATCCAAGTACCAATCCTGTTTAACACTGCTTTAATTTTTTCCAAACAGCTTAATTGAAAACTGAAACAGAAGCTTGCAGAATGTGGGCTGGTGCTTTGTGTTGTTTTTAATCATAGTTGAAGTGCCCATTTTTCTAGACAGGAGCATGTTTGTGCATATGTCCTGAGCAAACTAATAAGCAAATAATTATTGAAAAGCTTCTAAATGAACTTAAAATGAAGGTGATTATTACTGTCTTGCATGGGACTGCTTCTTTCTGGCTGAAGATGCTAGGAACAAGACAGTACTAACATTCTGGTGCAGGTGGCTTGCTTGAACTGGTGGAGTTGAGAGATGTCAAAATTAAATGACTAATTAATTGTTTTGCTTTTTACAGGTTCCCTTTTTGTCTCCTTTGGAAGGGCATATATATCTAAAGTTAAAATGTCAAGTGGACTGTTCTGTAGAGGAGAAAGGGTTCTTGGTAAGGTATTAATTTCAAATTCTTTGGGAATTACAGGCCTTGTTGAATGTAGTCACTTTTTAAATTACACAGATGTATTTGTGAGGACTGTGAAGCTTAAAACTGCCTTGTTTGGGCTTTTTTTGAGTTTTGGGTTTTTTTTCCCCTTTGATTCAGGCCTCAAAACTTTATCTTTTTATCTTCTAAACATGCCTAAATTAAAGCTACCTTTTAGGAGTTATATATCTTTTTCTTCTAAACACTGTTCATTTGTTGTTCTGAACTGCGATTAACCTTCTCTTGATATAGTTTAACAAGAGATGAAAGATGAGATTATAGTTTCTTAGCCAGAAATTTTTACAAGGTATCTTGGACTTTTGTGCACTGTAAAAAAAAAAAAAAAAAAAAAAATCTCCCCAGACAAAGATTAACGTTTTTCATTATGTTCAGAAACTTTTTGATTTGCAAGGAACTGACAGTATTTTTTGATAAACATCTTAAGAGTTTAATTCCTAAAACTTGGCTTAGAAAGTGCAGCTGATACTTGTGCCTAATAGGTGGAACTGTTGAGGGTAAGCCCAGCAGATGGCAGTAAATGTGCTATGAAAATAACTCGGCATAACCATAACATTCACTGTTTCGGTGTTTTCAGAAATCAGAATTTCTTTAGATTCTTTTTCAAGCAGGTCTTTCTCTCTCCTTTCTTTTTACTTAACTGAAATTGAAGAGATTTCATGAGATGCAAACTTTATACATACAGTATTTGCTGTCCCATGTTTCTGTGTACTAATCTGAGAAAGCACTTTTTATTTCTATTATACAGTATGTAGAACCTGAAGGAAGGTGCACATGCATATTATTTTTTCAGATGAAAGATTTCAGATTAAAGGAGAGAATCTCCTTGCTCAATTAAAAATTATAATCTGAATTGTGAAGGATGAAAAACACAAACAAAAATTAATTGGAGCAAAAAATCATTCTGTACAAGTTCAAGAGGGATCAGGAATAGAAGGCAGATGCTAGACTTTCCAGTCCAGTATTAGGGAAATGGGGCTTGAAATTGACATAAACCTCTATCCAATAAAATAACTGCCAAGACAAACATTTGAAAATCAATTTCTAATTTATTTTAAGCTGAGTGGGTTCCTGAGTGTGGCCTACAGAATAGCCCAACATTTTAAAATCCTGAATTGTAAATCAAAGATGCCTTACATACCTAACCATAAATTATTATGTGATACTAATGCATATTTTGTCAACTGTTCATCCTGTCTCTCCTATAAGCAACCCTCCATTATTCTAAGAGAAAATTAACTTGTTAACTTGAAAATCTGGTAGTTTGAAATAGCAGTAATAGGTGCATCTTGAGCAAGAAGACATGAGAATGATAGTGTAAGCTCATTTTCTATGCTACTTGGGAAATAAATTACTGCACTAATATAAGTCTCTCCCAGCATGTATTTTATTCCTTTTCTTATACTTATTCCTATAAAGAGTTGTGCTTGCAGAACCACTCTGGTAGAAAAAATAGTTGAGTACTGATGAAGCTCAAGTTATAATGTTACCCCATTTTTAATTTATTTTTTTTTAAGACTATGTTTGAAGATGTTAGTGGATTCGGAGCATGGCATAGGCGCTGGTGTGTGCTGTCTGGAAATTGTATATCTTATTGGACATACCCTGATGATGAAAAACGAAAGGTAATGCTGTTTTATAAAGCTCAGGTCCAAAGTTCTGTAGTACCCTACTGTCATGGTTCATGACAGTAATGTTTAGGCTTAAAACAGGGAGGTCTATTCAGAGCATGTGATTCAAGCTTCCTTGGGGAATGGAGGGGATTTGGCTTTTTAAGTCTGACCTAAATGAGGGCAAAATTAGAAACACCATTTTATCTAGAAGGAACAGGGAAAAGTAGAAGAAGATGGGTATTTAATTTTCCTTTAGTCTTAAGGTTTTCCATTGAATCTCTCAAATGACTAATTATTTAATAGAAATTAATCAGACTTGCACGACTTAATAAACAGACTATCTGGTTGCCTTAAGTTTTAGATGAAATAATTAATAATATTATAGTACAGAATTAGAGTGGGCAATCATTCTATATTGCAGCAGCATAGTTGTAGTTATGGACTACATATAATGTTGCAGTCGTTGTTTTCTTGGAGTTCCACATTGCAGTTAAAATTGGTGCTTTTTAAATGGTTCTCACAGAAACCTCAGTTACTGTGTGCTAATGAGACAAATCAGATATTCATCTGTCACGAAGGTGAACCTTCTTGTCTCCTTATCCTGTTCTTGCAGTGTATACTGAAACATTTCCAGGTCCTTTTAAAGACTGCTTTCAAGAGGGTTTTTCTGACTCACTTAAGCAATTTACCATTACACACTTGCTTGTTTGCTGGCAGAACACTTTCTTTCCCAAACTCTGTGGTGAACTTTGGCCTTTTTGGGTCTCCTGTGCCAATCCAGATGCCTGAGTTTAGTTTCTTCCCTGCTAACAGAGGAAGGCCATATGCTGATAGTTGACACTGCCAAAATATATTGGAGTACTTTCCTTCTATGCCAAGAAAGGCAAAAAATCTCTGCCTACTGTAATAGATGATGAAGGGGGAAAAAAAAAACTTGAGTTAAGCAAGAAAAAGGTTCCTATTTTGCTTTTGTGTGCAAGAAAGCACCTTTTGTTTTCAGATTGTTCTTAATCTTCTAGCCTTGTTTCACTATCACTCTGAGAAAAGGTCAGCTGTATCCTTTTGATATACTATCATCTACAGCAATATTAAATTATTCTTATTAAATGCTTCATCTTACCCACACTATATATGTCTGCCATGCAAAGATAGACATAGCTCAGAAATATTGGTATAGGGAAATAATTGCTTTAAATTATGGAATGTTTTTTAATTGCCCATGGTTGTATATACATCAACAATGTGAAACCTGTTTCGTAGTGCTCTTGAAATTGAGCAATCTAATTTTTTTTGTGGCAACATAGGTTATTTTAACAAGTGTAGTATATTTAACTAGTGTATTTTAATAGTGTTGTGAACTCTCAAAATAAATAGGAAACTTCTCCAAACCAAGAGCAGCCTGTGATGTTTCCCCAGTGAAGTATTTGATAGGTGTAAGGAACGGGATCTAAGGTCTGTAACTTCAGGCATACGGCTGAACCTCTGTAATCAGCAGAAAGAGAGATCTGCCTTGGAATTTCAAATGCTCTTTGATGGGGTCTAACTACAGAGGGAGCTAAAGCAGTAGGACATGGCACATAGATGCTTTAGTTGCATGTTTGAAGATGAATCCATATGCTCAGGCTTTGACAAGAATGATGAAAGCATCCCTAAAACGATTGTTTTCTGTCGACTTTGACAGGTTTTAATCTATCAGTTTGGATTTTATTATGAAGTTCTTTTGAAATTGAGAGTTAAAAAGGCTTTTTTTATTTTTAACCAAGTAAAGGAAAGGGGGATTTATTTTTTTAGAGCCAAGGCCTTTCGTGTAAGGGTTGGATTTTTAGCTGTATTGTACATAGCTGAGCCAGGATATGTTCCATCATCTATATTACTTCAGCTATGGGTTTTAAACACAAGAAGTGGAATCCCTCTTTAGGTATGGAGTAATTGATTTGGGGTGGTGTTTCACTTAATATGCCAAATACTGTCAAAGCAAATATTGTTTCAAATTACCCTTCATTGCAGAATTCTTGACTGATGAAATAACTTCCCTTTCAGCATCCTCTGGGCCGGATAAACTTGGCTAATTGCACTAATCATCAGATTGAACCTGCCAACAGGGAGTTCTGTGCCCGTCCCAACACTTTTGAACTGATAACTGTCCGTCCGCAGAGGGAAGATGACAGAGAAACTCTTGTCAGCCAATGCAGAGACACACTCTGTGTTACAAAGTGAGTGGATGAAATAGCAAAGGCTGTGGGAGGTTATGGTGTGTATGTGGGTGGGGGAGGGGTATTTTGCCTCAAATGATAGTTATAACATAGGAGCTTTACTGCTTTGACATGCTAGGGCAAAGCACATTTGAATGCTAGGGCTTTGGCATGACACTTGAACTGCTTTTAGTTTGCTTTTAGTCCTGTTTTGTCTTCCTGTCCCATTTTGCTCTTCTGAGAACAAAGAACTCAACTTTTCCAGAAGTGGAAATGCCATGTAGCTTGGTAGCATGATTGTGGAATAGTTATTTTTTCCCCTGCTATTTGGGCTTCCGAGGATGATCAGCTTGACATTTTTAAGAATAACTGAGATGCAGAGAAAGACTTAGCTAATCCATTGGGCTCTTTGCCTTTCAGGAACTGGCTGTCTGCTGATACAAAAGAAGAACGTAACCTTTGGATGCAAAAGCTCAACCAAGTTCTTGTTGACCTCCGCATGTGGCAGCCTGATGCCTGCTACAAACCTATTGGAAAGCTTTAAACTCTAGAAGGGAAATACAAAGAAAATATGTATGCAAAAACCTGCAGGAACTACACAAAAAAAAGGACTTAAATGAAAACGTGGGAAGTCGTCTGGGTCACTTATGCTTTAAATTTAAGAGAGTATTTAACATGATAGAGAACTATGTTATGCAGTATTTTTATTTCACTTTTAAGAATTTTAAAACTTTTTTACTTCCTAGCTTTTGGACATGGTAGGAAACAATTAGCTGTTTCTAAATGTGCTAAATATTTATGTAGCTCCTTTTTTGGAAGCGTTTCTAGCTAAGTACATTCTTTAAATAACTAAATTATTGCAGGAAATCATACTATGGGGCAGGGTGGGAGGCAAGCTAGTGAAAAGACCAGGCTTACTATATAACTCATCTCCCTGAAAGAAACAATAACTCAGAGTTCTCTAACAAGGATGGTGCTGAAGCATAAGATTAATATTAGAAGGTTTCAAGTTATTTGGGTTTTTTTGTTTGTTTGTTTATTTTTTGTTTTTGTTTTTCAAGATCAGGCTAGTAAATTTTATTCTACAACATGCAGTACAAGTATTTCTTGCTTGCACAGTATCCTTGTGGTCAGAACAAAAGGCATGCACAATGCATTCTTCTTTTGCAATTTCTCATACAAAATGGTTTGGGTAAGTGCATGGCATGTATCCTATATGGTTTACAGGTGTGTGAAATTATGTATGCAGTATATTGCACTTTGGTAAAAATGAAAGGCTTTGAATATTTTTGTTAGGACTGGTATATTAAAAAAATTAATAGCTTTAGCATTTCTATGTATCAGTATTTCCTGGAACTCATAGTTTGTACAGACTAGAATTCTCCATCTGAAAACCAGGAATAGGTTCTAAAAATGTTTTTTAAGACACTACGAAGCTGCTACCTACCAACTAATACTCCACTGGCCAAAAGTATGGGTCTTCCTCCCCCTTAGAGACATGTCCATAAATGCAGATAAAAACTTTACTTCAGACCCATCATTAAGAGGGCAAAACTATTCAGTTAAAACTTGCAATTTTCACAGCTTCTCACTGGGCTTAGTGAAATACTATCTCATTACTTCACTGCTGTTAATGCAATAGTGGAGTACTTAAAATTGTTATTGCTGTTACATATTCACACTCAACACTAAATTCTGTTAGCTTATACTGTTTTCATTCTGCCACTTTTGTACTTGCTTTTGAACCTAGTTTTCTATTTCTGATGTCTTCCAAACTGAGATTTATTTTATTCATTTAAAATAAAGAATAAAACACTTTCTGTTTTTTCCATAATGTCATCTCTGCATTTGAGATACCAGTTTGTAGGGTGAAGAAGAAAAGTTGGACTCCACATAAAGTTAAAAAAAGGATCCCCTTAAAGATGTGTATCCCAAAATATGCTTGATTTGGGAAGATAACGTGATGCCTAAGGAGTACCTGTTGTACCAGGTTTTTAGTGGGAGGTTTGGTTGCCCATGGGCAGTTATTATGAACTGGTTGGAATGTATGTGAATGTAGAGGCTGTTGGAGACCAGCAGGCCATCAAGTATGAAGAGGAGAGATGGTTCTTTTCTCTTGTGCTAGGGACATGGCAGCAGAGTGCAATACAATAGAGACAGTGCAAGAGCAAATTTTGTCTATGGATCCACAGCAGGCTGTCTCCTGAAACTTCCAAATGGATGCTAGTAAAAAATTATTAAATATAAAATCACAGATTTGAGTCTGTAGAAAGGTCTTAAGAATAGAACTGGATATATCTAACGAAATTTCCTTTTTAAAATTTAGGCTAATCGGTCTATTATGCATTGTAGAAATTAATTTGTGTTTGTTTGTTGCCCAAGACAAAATTATCACCATCAAGGAAAGGCATAAAGTGTATCAGGTGATGCAAGTTAGAAAAGCTTGACCCTGACAGATGAGTTCTAGGCACTAGGAATTGTTTCCAAGGATGTGCACGCCTGCAGCCAGCAGGAGCATGTGATGCAAGCTGAGCAGCAAGCTTGCATTTACTGCTTCCATTTACTGGCTCACCTGGCTGTGCACCTCCTTCCCTCCTGTGTTCCTTCACTCTTTTAAGGGTGAGCTGTGGAAAAATTTTCAAAAATGTTGGCAAATATTTTCTTCTTGTTCGTAGCAGAGCATTTTCAAAGAGGCCAGGCTGCATGAATTCAAATGGCTTCAGGTAGCTATGGATGTTGTGTACCTCAAAAATAGTTTCTACTGTCTGATTTCAATGATTTTGTAAAAACAAAGTGATGTCAAAACAGTTTATGAACAGAATAACCTCAGATCTCCTTCCTGTCTGCAGTATGTGAGAACTGGCCAGTGAAGTAATCCCTCCTCTAGTCTCATGCTCTAACTCCCCTCAAAGAGACATTGATAGACCATTCCTCTAAGAAATCTGTAGTGCTATAAAGCTTGAATTTCATGGAACTATAGTTTCCCAAGATAAATTTTTTTCTTCCTGATTGTTTTTTTTTTTTTCCCCCATCCATTTGTCACCTTCAAGCAACTTAAGCATCAGGAGAAGTTAAACTAATGGAATGAACAGGGATTCACAGTTTGTTACTGCTTCAGAGCAAGTAACATTTTCAGAATCATTTGTTTAAATATAAGGCATTTATTTTTAGAGTGGTACTGGTAAGTGATTGATGGTTTGGGGGTACAGATCTTCAGCTGGTTTCAGCATTCTTTGAAATAATGGAGAGACATAGTGGTTGTAAAAACTGACAGCATAATGGGCCCACAATTTCACCTTTTTTTTGCAAATAGTTACTTCATCAGTTACAAATCAAGTTTCTGCATACAGCCTGCTTCTAACTCAACTGCAGAGCTTGCCTCTGAAGCAGGAGGTTGTATGGTTTGGTTTAGTGCTTTGTCAGTCAGTGGCAAGCCTGTTCCATCAAGTTCCTCAGAGATTCCATATCAAATACAGAGCAATTACACTGGGAAAATCTGAGTTTTGCTTTAGGACTGAGCTACAGGGGTTTCAGGTCATCTTTGATTGTTCTAATTTTATAAAAAGCTTTTTTATCCATTGTTCAGAGCCTCAAGATCTTCACTAATAAGAAAGTCTGTAAATGGAAAACACTTTGCTCTTGGCAATGAAGCTTATTTTAGCTGAGGAACTTCCGTTTTACTAGCTTGTAAAACTCCTAATTTGCTCTACTAAATCCCCAGCCTCAAATGAAATACAATAATTTGCAATGAGAGTGCCTGAAAATTTGGCTTCTGAATGCATACTGTTCCTCCTGTTAATTGTTACTTTTCTGTATTTTGGTGTAGAGGAAACTTTGATATTCTACAATTGCTGCCTATGCTGTACTTGGTCTATAGTAAAACAATATGGATGCACATGTTTCTGTCCTTTTGTTGTTTTTAATGAAAGATACCTGAAAAGGTATCTTTTACCTGAAAAGGTAATAATGAGTAGTTAGAAGGGTTCTGCCTAGCCAGTGTGCATCATATGTTACATTCTTTTGTGGAGAGGATTTGTACAGGAAGTAAATCTCCTTTTCCTACTTTTAATACTGAAGAGTTCCTCGGACATGCCTCTGAGAACTTTCAAACTGCTGCTTGAGAGACTGGGTATTTTGGTAAAATCTAAATGTCTTTAAGAATTGCAGCCTTATCAGTAAGTATCTTTCAATTAAGGAGTGTATTCCTCTTTGGTTTCCTAAAGTAGGTGGTTTGAATGTTTCCTTAAATATTAGCAGTTTTCCCAAAGGAATATCAATCTTAATAAAAGATGTGGCATAGACTGTGTTCTAGAAAAAAGGAAGAGGATCTAAGAGCAATAATACATATCTCAGTTGGAACAGCATTAGCCAAATCATCCTCTGTGTACTCAAGATACAGAGCAGACAGATCTCCAGCAGATGTGGCCAGTGTGCTGAGGTCTGTACAGCCAGGCTACCTCCTTTAGTTTGGACCACAGCTTAAGAGCTGCTCACAGGTGACTCAGCCTTGCACATGGGACATGTTCAGAATGAAGGGCAGAATAAGTCTACCTGAGCTTGGGCTAATTTGGATGGGGTTTAGTCATGTTATGTTAATACTTTCTCTTTACCAGATTTTTTTTCCATGTATAATTACTGACATTTTTTGCTGTCTGATCTGACCAGCAAGGCTGTAAGTAGGACAGACCTGTCCTTAATTTTATATATGTGTTTGTATATGTATATATTGTTCGTTTTGTAAACTACTATTCTCAGCTTTCAATTCTCCATATGAAACAGAGGGGGTAAGGGCTGCTCAGTATCTCCAGTGATTCCCTGGGTCACGTCTGTAAAAGGTACGGGTCTGGATATATCCTTTATTTGTTTGAATGCAGAAGAGCAAGGATGTATAAAGCTTGGAAAAACAACCTGTTTTAAATACATGAAGTGTTGTTGAGTCACTGTGTTGTTAATGGGGGGGAAGAGAACCAGTCAGCCTGCACTAATGCTGCCAGGCAAATCAGCAAAATTCCAGCACCTCATTATTCCTGGTGTATTTTAATAAGCAAACAGCAGCTAAATAATCTATTGACTGTCAGGGCAATTACATGTACACAATTCATAGCAACCTAATGAGTTTGGGGGTCATGTCGTCCCCCTCCTCCTGCCTTTTGGGATGAGATTCACCATTGAAACAGTAAAATAGAAAACAGAATTAATGCTCTGCAGGGGAAAAAAATCAATTAGAGCAAAGATATTTGCTATATTTGGAACACACTGTACTGATTTGCAAACCAGCACAATGAATAATCTAGCTCGCAGGTATCCTTTTGATTTTTATTTTTGTAGCTCCAAAGAAAAAGCGCAGTCTACTTGTGCAGGTGTGATACAAACTGAAAAGAATGCTGTTGTGTGACGTCCACTGCTACTGGCTCTGATAACCTGCCCTCCCTCTTTTTTTGTCTGTGTCTTCAATCATCATGTTCTGTGGAAGCAACACCGTAGTGTGGAAGTCAGTGTCCACCTTGGTCTTTGAATATAGCTTCAATCTGGTCATTGAATGGATTCTCCTTTCCAAGCACTTGAGGCCAGTCATGTAGCACCTTCTGCCAGGTAATGCTTGTTCCAAGGGCTGCAGCAATCTGCAAACAGCACAAATACTATCAATTTCTTGTGCCTCTATAGCATACCTGTTTCATGCCAACACTTGGGAGATCCCCCCAGGACATGTACCCTGTATAGCCACATGATGGACATTAACCTCAAACCACAGAAAATACCGCATTCCAGCTACTTGGATAGTGGAAAATCCTTCTGAACAGTAAATGGAAGGTGAGGACCATCTATTTGCACCTCCCTGACCAGTCTGTTTGTCTAGTGCTAGTCTCCAATCACTTTTTGAAGCCTATGATGCCTGGTCCCATCAAAAATCTATTCAAGAGGCCTGGAATCTGATAAGTTTTCCCCAGAAAACACTTTGAAAGCATCTCAAAAGCACCACTTGTGTATAATGCATGGAACTCTTGCAAGCTCAAAGGAATTCATGCTCTTGATTGCCTCTGATACTTCTAATAAATATTCTCTCTGCTTTTCTATAAGGAAACCACTGGCACTGAGAGAACCAATTACATCTAGGTTCAAAACCACCCATCTCTGATGCTCTAAGTTTATGCCTGCAGCTGGTTGTCTTTAGAGCTTATTTTCCATGAGACATGCAGGTTTTCTCCTTGCTGTTGGAATCACTATAGCTTCCCTAGAAGATATGCTCTGAAAAGAAATTTGTATACTCTCTACTGCTAGGGTAAGAAACGTGGGATGGGAGAAAAGGGAAAGGGAAATGGGCTCATTCTCCTTTAACCAAATTTTCACACTCTGTTACTCCACTTTTGTTCTAATTTCTGGCCTATAATTATATTCTGCTTATATGGTAACTTCACTTTCAATTCCAAAACTCACTCTGGCATGGATTATAATTTTGAGGCTTAAGTAGGGCCAACAAATCCTTTCTATTAAGGGCCAAGAGAGGTTTATGGAATCAAACTATTTCAGTTCTGATATTTTGGACTTTGGGAATGGACTAGAGCCTTTGGAGAACTTTTACAGATTCTTGTTAAATCTTATGAGTTTTGGAAGAAACTGTAACGATAGGGACTGCTCTTGCAGGTGATGGGATTCGGGTCGCCAGCACTCTGTCTCTGCCTGCGATGAGTCAGAACCCTCTTGATCTGGAGCTGTCTCTTGCTGCTCAGGACGAGGAGGCAGCCTCCCTCTCTCCCTCTCTCCCTCTCTCCCTCTCTCCCTCTCTCCCTCTCTCCCTCTCTCCCTCTCTCCCTCTCTCCCTCTCTCCCTCTCTCCCTCTCTCCCTCTCTCCCTCTCTCCCTCTCTCCCTCTCTCCCTCTCTCCCTCTCTCCCTCTCTCCCTCTCTCCCTCTCTCCCTCTCTCCCTCTCTCCCTCTCTCCCTCTCTCCCTCTCTCCCTCTCTCCCTCTCTCCCTCTCTCCCTCTCTCCCTCGTTCTTTCTTTCTCTTTCTTTTTTTTTTTATTATTTTTTGTTGCTGCGGTTTAGCCGCCCCGGCAACAGTGCCTCCACCTCACTGCCTACATCATCATTAAGAACCTTCAAGCATTCCAGGTTCCATTTTGCAGTGCTCAGGGCTTTAGTGTTCCTACCCCTGGTAAGTTCATAAAAAGAAGAAATGAAGCCGTCCGTGCAGGATCCTGCTGAAATGCATGGTCTTGCCATTCAAACAAAGCAATCGGCTGTTCTAGAAAGAAGTGGTGTCCTTGGAGCCATCTGGCGTGCAGAAGGGTTTTCTGTCAGATTTCATAGTAAGAGAAAGATGCTGAAAAAAGCCCCTGAGCTTTCACTACAGCCAGTGGGAGGAGAAAGTCTCCCAAGGGCAAAAGAGCCAGACTTTGAGGAATAGTGTCACAGAGGCAGTTCTAGAGGGAATTTAGGAGGACTGCATGTTGTATTTTGCTTTTACATGTCAAAAGTAAATGGTGTGAATTTCTTCCACTTATGGACCAAGCTGGGTGTTTTGGAATAAAATAAACAAAACTCATGAAGCCCAGTTTTAGCTTTGGAACTGAGGAGGAATGCAGTTATGCCAAGAATAAACACCCTGTGTTGCAGCCTTCTGTTTTGCAACAGGTATGTATGCAGAAAAAAAAGCAAAATGTTTCTCCCCAAGATATTTCCAGTAAGGGAATATAGTTCTGAGCCTGGCTAAACAAATGAGCAATTGGTGTTTGCTCATTCTTCCAAAGATTTTTTAAATACAAAATATTGCCTGGAGTTGGGACTGAGTGGGCTATTTTTTCCTGACTGGTTGACCAAACCTAGCCTTTTTGCAATGCATGAAAAAACAGAACAGCTGTAATAAGACAAAGGGAGTTTTCCTCTCCCTCTCCCTCTCCCTCTCCCTCTCCCTCTCCCTCTCCCTCTCCCTCTCCCTCTCCCTCTCCCTCTCCCTCTCCCTCTCCCTCTCCCTCTCCCTCTCCCTCTCCCTCTCCCTCTCCCTCTCCCTCTCCCTCTCCCTCTCCCTCTCCCTCCTGTAAGTATGCAACTCTCAGGAAGGTCCAATTACCTTCCAGACCACTGGACTTCTGGCTATACATGCTTGTTTTTGTATCCCAAACTCCTAAGCTTCTCCACATCTGAAGGCAAAAGCTGAAATGTTTATGCTTTCCCCAGAGTGCTGCTCAGTTAAAAAAACTGGTGAATATTTGCCAAGTGCTTTGAGATCTTCAGAGAGAAAATTTCACTAGAAATGCTCTGGGCAGGTCCTATCTGTTGTATTTATTTGTCAAGCTGTTTGCCAAGCGTGGGGAATAACTGCTGAAGTAAGAGCCCCCATTCACTTGAAGAGGTGCATGGCATTAATCCTTTCCCATTAGGCAGCTCCGTATGGTATAAAAGCTGTACCTGGCCAGAGGCATTCATGTCATCAGTAGAAAGTAAAACTTTAAATAAAATACTATGAAGAGTGAGTGAATTGTTTATCATCTCTCTCAAGTGTTCTCTTAAATACAACACTCTGCTCACTCTTCCCCCTTCTTTTCACTAAGGCAGCCACTCTGCAGGAGAAAGGTGCTATTCTCAAGTCCAAATAGTGGTATGTTGATAACAGACTTTCATATAGTAGCAGGAAAAGAAAAATGGATTTAAAGCGGAGGATGTTTGGATAAGGCTAATTAATAAATCCTAGGAGGGCAGTAACTCATGAAGTGAGGCATATCTACAGTTGGCACCTTGACTGTAAGGGAAAATGTACCTGTAAAAGCATTAATGTCATACTAGCAGCAGGAGGGGGAGGTCATCACCACTGCAGGATGCCAGGTCCAGAGGGAGAGAAATAGGGCAGTGCTCGGCTGGATCCTGCAGCCTGGCATCCTCAGGGCTGTGTGCAGGTTTGAAGCTGCCCTTCAGTGCTATCTTGTTATTTTCCTTTGGCTTAGGCACAATACATTTCAGATAAATACTTTCTGCCTTCACCTCTGTGCTACTTTCCAGCTGCTGATGGGATAGATGATGTGGGCAAGTCTGGACCAAAAGCTGTGATCTGGTGAGCTTGGCTCCCATGGTGGCCTTTTGCTGGGTGTTATAGGAAGCCTCAGGCCAGCCTCAGGGTGAGACACAAAATTAATTCAAAGACCTTTTCTTCTTCACTCTAGGTTCTTCATATTGCCATTTCCCCAGATGGCAGGGTTGGGAAGGGGTTCATTTCATGATTGTTTTCATGCTCGTTTCTTTTGCCAAGTTTTCTCTAATTGCTTCCTTGTAAAGGGAAGCAATTTTTGCCTGCAGCAAAAAATCCAGATGCACTTTCTTCACTTCCCTAGGCTGCGTTCTTGCTGTCATGCAGCTCTCTCTTGGTACTGCATGGTAGCCAGGCACGAGTTTTTACTGTGTATAAGTCCCCCTTCAAACAGGAGTCTCTTTGGATGTGTCAAGGCTAAGCAAGCAAACTTATTGCTTTGGCTGACTAGCATGGATGTAAAAAATAGCAACTTAAGCATGTAGTTTGGCTTCCTCCCCTCACTATTCTCTGCTGGCTGAACTGACAGCAACTGATGAAATGTTGGAATCCATCCACTATTGCAACATGCTCCCATTGAAGTGTTTCTCCACGGACTTTTTCTCAGCATACAAAAAAATATCTCATCAAGGTGAGAATGAATATATATGGAGTTTTTGCTCACATCATAAACCTTTTGAGCGGGGGGACTTGCCAAGCAGCACTGTTGGTGGCTGCAGACATGGCTGGGTTTGCTTGCATGGCTTGGTTATGCTGGGGTGGATGAGAGTGTGGCACCAAGAGCATGGAGGAAAACAGCAGTGCCCTAGACAACAGCTTTGTTCAATTGCTCTTTCCATGGCACAGACAATCCTGTCATGGCACGTGGCATCATGAACCAGAAAAACATCACCAAGGATCATCACCCCTCCTCCCCACTGCTGCTCACACCATCAGTCCTGAGGAGGATAGAGATGCTGGGAGTGGAGCTGGCTGCTTGGAGGGCATGTTTCCCTCAGAGCAGCAGATAGAAACTTATGGACCTATTGCTATCTACAGAGAGATGAAGAGCAGCTGCTACAGCCATTTGGCAGACCACAGGCCTGTGGCAGTGAGAGGAATAGCAGCTCTGCTTTCATAGAATAACAGAATGTTATGGGTTGGAAGGGGCCTCTGGAGTTCACCTCATCCAACCCCCCCTGCCAGAGCAGATTCACCTGGACCAGACCGCACAGGATGGCATCCAGGTGGGTTTTAATGTCTCCAGAGACAGCGACTCTACCACCTCTCTGGGCAGCTTCTTCCAGTGCTCTGCCTCCCTCAAAGTTCTTCCTTTGAGGAACATGAAGTTCCCCCTTGTGTTTAGATGGAATTTCCTGTGTTCAGTTTTGTGTTTATTACCACTTGTTCTGGGCAGCACTGAAAAAAGACCCTTCTCCCCCACCTTAATTTGTCCACCCATAATTTAGCCCAGCCTAATTCTGGCTTCCAAGAGTCAAGATTAAAAAGCAGGGAAATCAAGACTGGCTTTTGCTTTCTGGGACCTGGCCACCACCCCATGTTGAGTAGATGGCTGGGAATGATGTCTGAGACATCTGCTCTGGGGCTAAAGCCATCATCTGCTCCAAAATAAAAATCCCCCAACCCTGCATTGTTTTAGTGTGCCAACCAGCTGCCTCGGGTAGAGGCAGGCACCAGCATCCCACCTGCCCCCACCTCTCTCCTGGGGCTGTTTTTTTTTTTTACCTGGCTGGGGTGGAACCCATCGACTGGTTCGATCAGCTGCCAGGGCTCACCTCCCATCTTGCTCCACTCCTCTGCCGCTGCAAACAAGGGGAGCAGAAGGGTTACCACTGCAGAGCACGTAGCTGCCCGCCCAGAGAGCTGCCCCCTCCTCCTCAAAGTGCCACTGGTGTTTTTAAGCACACAACAGCTCTGTGTGTAGATTATGATAATTCATAGAAAGTTGTCAGAGCCAATGTTGTGTACGCCCTCCTCTCCTCGGGGCAGTGTTTAAGCCTTTATTGTTAATTTTTTTCTCCCCCCCCTCCTGCGATATTTTATGTGAGGAAGCGCTTTGAACATAAATGATTGCAAAACAATTCACTTTCCCTCCCAACTAAGATGGATGCTGTAGCAACTGAAGCTTTAAATTATTTAATACTGATTTAATACTTCTGCATTTCCCACTGTAGTTGCATCTTCAGCAGCACTAAAGACCAAAGAGATGAAGAAAGCGGGGCTTTTTTTGAGAGAGAGATGGTAGCACAATATTAACGTGGGCTGATGTCTGCAGCAATGAACTGTCATTTTCAGTTACTTCACTTCTGAGCAGCCTTTTTCAACTCCAACAGAATAACCTTTTCAATGACATAAACACAACATTCAGTGCAAATGATGCTGTGCTGTAAGCCCCAGAGCCATTAGAGAAGTAAAAAGCTTTTTCTTTTTAAAAGGGCTGTGGAGTGATCAAATATGGGACTAGTGGAAATGGCATTAACAGACTGTAAATTCAATATTTTGTTTTATAATGACATATTAAGAATTCTTAATAGCATTATGCAGGCATCCTGTCAGAAGAAAAATGTACTCCACTTAGGCACCACAGTTCCAACACAGACTCAGGGCTGTTTGTTGGATCCCAGTTATTGTGTCAAAAAGTGATGTCTGGATCCCCATACTAGCTTTGAATTCACAGAAGGATGATATTACCACTTTGTCTTTAGAAAACTACTTGAGATGTTTTAGTCAACATGCAAAGAAACCTTCTTGAAGACTCAGGGCTTGGAGCTTTGCTTCAAATTTGCAGTATGCTGGGCACAACACATTCCCCTTTCTTTGCATCCAGAGCACACATATAAGTGCACAGAACAAGCTTGCCTAACATGATTGTATATGGAGCATATGAAGCTCTGTATTGTCCTTTACTTTGTAGGGGGACAATTGCTCCAGTGCCAGAAAGAGCAGAGGAGTGTAAGATAGTAATGTTTATATCAAGATAGGTAATTTAGGCCACTATACTCGGCCTCCGAAAATCCAGGAGCAGCTAAAAAATGAGGTGTCCATCACCTGAATATGTCCAGAGTTTGTCTTAAAAGTGCCTATTGCCTTGACTAGACTAGACTAGAACTTGCTGCCATCTGTGCTGACAAAAAGCCAAAGCAAACAAGCCCTATGCCCCTATTTATTGCACTGCTTCTTAAAGGAATCACCGAGTTCTTCAGCCAAAGGCAATGTTGGAGCATGAATGTCCATCTAAATCTAGAATAAATGTTAGTATACTCAAATTTGACTCCAAGAAAGCTGGGAGGGGAGCTGCTTGGTGTATATATATATCTACCCAGACTAGCATGGATCAGCGTACTCATCACAGCATGCAACCACTGCTAAATATTTGATGTCCAGAGATTTTAGGGGAGGATTTGCTCTTGCTTCAGAAAGAGACGAGAAAAGTAGGTCAGCAGCCTTAGCTGGCTTTTGAGCACACTCACAAACTGACAGCTTTCCTGATGGGAAGCTCAAATTGTTGGCTCTAGGGCTGTGGGAACATTTGCAAAATGTCTTTCAGTGCTGATGTTTGTATGTGCATGTGTGATTTTGTTTACCTCATTTATTTAACGCAATGTAATCAAGAACAGCAAATTATATTAGATGTTTCTTTTCGTGAAAGCAAATAAATTACCTAAAGTTAGTCATTTAACTTATTAAAGTAATTTGCCTACCCAGCAGGTAGTTTGTTCCGAATCCTAATGACTTGTTAAATATTAAGTAGCTGAGGCAAAAGCCACAAAGCGACCAGGACATCCTGACACTCTGTGCTCCAGTATGGAACATGACAGCAGAGCCCAGGTCTCTGAGATAAAGTTTTGAACAGAAAGATTCCCTCTCCCATCCTATCTTCTTTATCTCCTCCTCTGTATGGTCTGCATGAGACCCAGAACCAGCTTCCTGAATTGGGTCACGTAGGATAAAATAAGTTTGTGAATTTTGATAGGATTTGGATGCAAATAATCTTTGCAATAATCTTAGGTGCTTCAGCAGCTTCTTACTTCCAAGGACAGCCAGGCACTGATAAGGAGAGTACTGAGTTAAAGACGTACACTTTGAAGTATTGCCAGGATGTTTCTGCTGAGAGGGATCTGGGGACAGGTATCTGTCCCCAGCCCTGCAAGGACACCATCCAGTCATGGTTGTGATCCACTTTCTGGTTCATGATGGGTTTTTTGGGGGGTTTGTTTGTTTTTTTTGTTTGGGTTATTATTTTTGTGGTTTTTTTTTTTTTTTTTGCTTGTTGGGGATTTTTTTGTGATTTTTTTTAAAGTGTGAGCTGCAGAAGGAAGTAATTTAGGCAATGTGCTTAGCAAATGTCACTTGAGATCAAAGAATGATGACTTTTTTAAACTCTTCAAGTCATAAGTTATGATAGTAAATAGGTGCTTTTCAAAGCAATTAGTTAGAAGAGGGTGTCTGTGTTATTCAGGCAGAAAAACTGGCTGAGCAATGTTCTCCTTCCTGAGGCACTGCTCATCCCACAGGAGGCAATATGATAAAGTACACTACATCTGATGAAGACCACCTTATTGCAGACACACCATTTCCAGCCTAGATGAGCCCCTATAAAAGCAATGATCAAAAATAAACCCAAATCTTATGGATGGAGATGGGTTTGAGATTCCTTTTTGAGAAACTGCAGGGGAAAAGCAGGAAGCATTTTCAGTAGAGGCTCACCTGTCCCTGTTGCCTTGCCATCAACACCCAAGTGCAAATGGGCAGTGTGCTGTGCACCAGACTTGTGGGTGCTGGCAGCCAGGAACAGAGGGGATGTTGTGGGCCCCAGGCTGGTGACGGGGTCTCATTTCTGCAGAGGTCCATGGTTATCCCAAGAAGAGAAGCAGGGAGATGGCATTAAGGGTCCCCCCTTAACCCCAGCCCTGCCAGCTGGGTCACCTAAGCTGTCTGTCCATGCTGCCCTTCCCCCAGCACAGAGCTAAAATATGAGGAGCACATTAGCAGCCCAGAAATTAAATAAATGCTCCATGAGAAAGACAGGAAAAAAGCAACTTACTTTGTCTCAGTGGGAAATCCATGTAGAAAACATCAAAGTTGGCAAATTTTTCAGATCTTGCTATTTCTTTCAGGACGTTGGAAAGTTGTAAAGCTCTCTGCAAAAACCAAGCAATTTAATGATGATTCAATGCTACTCATGCTGCTTTGTGTAGATTCAGCTTTTGTCACCCAGGTGTGGTCAAGGATTTGAACGCTGATGTTGCCCTTTTAACTGGGAGAAAGGAGGTGACAAGGGGTTCTTCATCATAATATAGGCTTGCATGAGAACCACCAGCCTTTGGGCTACTCAGCTCACCATAAAATTGAAGATTGCTCTGAAGCCTCAGCCAATGTAACAAGTTTAAACCAGTATATGGTTATTTTAATAGAGACCTCTTCTAGTAGCATCTCTATGCCTATATAAATATTCTGAGTTTCTTGGCTTCAGAGGCTTCTTGATGAGTGGTAGACTGCTCATATTCATTCCTCTTCAAGAAAACTGAAACTTTTCTACAGCAAAAAGTTTCTTTCTTCCTCTTCTCCTTCCCATTACTGTATTATGGATACTAATGCTTATCTATCCAGACCAAACTCTGCCCTTACTTTCAGTAGAGTAAATTACCTCTATCGAGCATCTACCTAACTGATACATCCAGTGTGATCTCTACAGCTGTAACAGAGATCAGGATCTCCTAAATATTTAAATTGTGTGGTTTGGATAATAACATAGGCAATTAGTTTCAGACAACGGCTCAGAAAGAAGATTAATTCATACCCTGCAGACATATGAATTGTTCATGGATAGAAGTTACGTGTGCTGGATGCTCTGTATTGTTGGTATGAATATATAAACTGCAACCCTGCAAAGATTTAGGAATGTGCTTAATTGCCTTCTCTGGTTTAATTTTGGCTTTAATTTCACCAAGGTTTACATATGTTTCATTTTATGTTCTGTCCCTCTTGAAATTAAAGCCATATTTTAGTTTAGTGAATGGAAACACTAATACAGCTACACAGAGAGATGACACCTTTGATGATATTTGGTTACTGGCTCTGTTACATTGGGGGGTGCTGGGATTAAAAATCAGTTTGTACAGTAGGGCAATAAGTGGCTGATACCGTGTAACATTTACTTCTGCAGACAGATTTTTAGGGTGAGTTTTAAGACTCTGTTCTGTCTATTCCCATGCCTGCACCGAGCCTGGATGCTCCTCGGTCACGCCATCTGGTGATTAAGTCCACAGAAATGTGTCTGAGGAAGATTAGCACAAATCCCAAATGAAGACAGAGCAAGGCTCTTGCTCTGAGGCCCTGCTCCTGCTGCCAGTGAAATCTACACAGTTGGCTTTTCATTCCCACAGCTACTCTTAGCACAAGCTTTTTCTTTCTTGTCAGGTATGTTTTCTCCTTAAAGAACACGAACTCGAAGTTTTGTCTTGGGGAGACCTCATCCCTGGAGACTAAATGTGGGCAGCTGAGAGGTTGGAAAAGGAATAATTTATGAATCCCTCTACTTAACCATGCTGTCTCCCAGAGCCTAAGAGGCATTTGAAAGGATGGCTATAGATGTTGCTGCATCTTCTCTCCACCTTCAAAAGGAAAAAAGAGTGCTGACACTGACTTTGAGAGATGAGGCTTATCTCCTCAAACACAGGGACAAACTGGAAGAATGTCTCTGCCAGAGGGCAGTCTCATTACAGCCTTGTTGGGACTTACCTCTGAGGTCAAGTTCCTGAGGGTCTCGTTGGGGGTCAGCCAGCCACTGCAGGGGCTCACCTGGGCAGGTATGGGGAGCAGGGCTTTAGCAGTGGGCAGAGAGGAAAGGGGGGGCTCATAAGATAGAGCCAGAGACCTTACCTGCAGGCAGTCAAGGAAAGAGTAAAGCTGACTGTACGTGACATCCCTGTTCAGCTGCCCTGCAAAGCAAAGAGAGGGAAACTTCATGTGCTTGATGGCCAAGTGTAAATTCATTTTGCAGGTCTGTGTGTTGCCATGCATGAGACCCCTCAGTGGTGAGAGACACCCTGGGACCCCCAGCCTCCCCCTGCAGTTTACCCTCCCATCACCAGGGCAGGGGTGGAGCAGAGGTGACACGGATGCATCCTTCCTGCTAAGGCACCTGCATCCCCACAGCACCCAGAGCCACTTTCCCTTCTCCCACATCCCTCTCCACCCCTTCACAGGTGATTTGTGTGACACGTGGGCTTAGTCATAACAGCCTGTGCCAATCTCCTGGGTGCGTGACTGATATTTTATCCATCACCATGTGTCTCACCCTCCAAATAAATGCAGGGGCTGCAAAGTCAAAAGGAAGATTGGAGGTGCTGTATGTACTCTGAGCTTCACATTTACCTTGGAGACGTTAGCCTTAAAAGGGGGGTACAATGTTTGCTGTCACAGAGGGAAGTGGGTATGGGGGAGCAAATTCAAACACCAGGTCAAACACCCAGCTGACACTCCCTAAAGTGCACTGCACTACACAGTAGCTGGGTTTACTGAAAAAATTACCCATTTTCTCAACCTTTTTTCTTCTTTGGTATCTACAACCAAGATGGAAATGAAAACGCCAGTCAGTTCTCTGAGTGTGTAGCTCATTGATAACCCTGTCAGGATTTGTTATTTTTGAAGTGCTGAAATGTGATTTTTTTTTTTTTTTTTAATTTGGAGTACTGAAAAGTATGATCTCCCCCCAAGTGAAAGGGGCTCCTCAGGTTGCTTTGCAGTGACTCTCTGTTTTGCTTTGCAGTGACTCTCTCTTACAGACACGATTCCTGCCTATCTCACAGCTGCCCATCACCCAACAGGAGTATCAGCTCCTTTTGCTGAGGAGCAAAAGATGGAGAGCTGAAAGATCTAGTGTCACTTCTGGATATTGAGGATGGTCCCAGATCCATGAGGCCTGAATGCATGAGGCCCTGGGATGGGCTGTCAGGGGGACCAGGGATTCAGCAGAAAGGCAAACTGATGTCTGGTTGCGTCTGAGTGAGGAAACCCGCTTGGGACCTCTCAGAGGATCTGTCAGAATCTCTCTCTTGCTCTCGCTCTTGCTCCAAGGCAAATCAACCCCCCTGAAAAACTTCCAACTTGTTCCACAGCTTATTGGTCCTGACGACTTGTGCCAGAAAATGCTACATGTTTTCTCTCATCATTAGATATTCTGTAGAGGAACAGTCCCTGTGATAAACATGCACTCAAAGGAAGAAACGTATTTATGTCACTAAAACCAATTATCAGCATTATCAATTATGTCACTAAATAAAATTATCAAAGACACCTCCTGCCCTGAAAGGGAAAGGTGTTTTTTGTTTGGTTTTTGTTTATTTTTTTTCTTTTTCTTTTTTTTTTTTCCTTTTTTTTTCTGCATTCACTTGATAGTAGTATAGCACTTATTAGAAAATAATGTGACAAAGTATCAGGAACAGAAACAGACAACTCAGACTTCCTGAGAAGAGGCTATTACTTGTGAGGGGTAAAATAACCCATAGTAGATAATGCAGAAGCTGTGGGGCCACTGGCAGTGACTGGGGAACTCTAGGGAAGCCAAAGCACAGTCTGCTGAAAGCTCTGGTACCCAGTGGCTACCAAAATGATCTGAAGATGTAATCTACCATATCTACCATTTTAATGATGTGATTTAGCTTCTCTCTCACTTGTTCAGATGAAAGAGACCTTCCTGGACCCAAATAAAAAGAAGAACACGCTTTTGATCTAAAATGTGACAGCAGAATGGTCCTGATGGTTCCTTATATACACACGTGACTGGAGAACAAGAGACTTATATCATTCCGTGTGTCTTGGGTACCTGCATGAAATACTTCACCTTCTTTATCCACAGCAGGGTGCTATGAATTTGTAGAGAAGGGATTCCTGAGCCAGCTTCCAAGATTCCCCACCCCACAGCCTCCCACATCCACAGGGAAATGTCACGTGTCACTGCATGTGAATACGTTCCCCGGTGATGATGTTTCTCCTTGCTTTTTTGGCACAGGCTGAAGCCAAGGAACAAGTGGTCTGCTGATGGTCAGACATAGGGTTTAATACATGCTCTGGGATGACAAATTCCCAAAGGCAGCCTCCAAATCTCTAAACACACTGCCTCAAAACACCTTATGGCAACTGCCATAAGGAGCACCCCAAAACATGACTGCAGAAGGTGTGAGATTTCAATCATTACACCTGTTGGTAGGGTAAGAGGTGGCAAGCACCCAATGCTTGGAGAAAAATTATTTCTCTGACATCTAACCAGTCTTTTGCAACCCCCTGACTTAGATTTTTGTCCTGGCCCACACCCAGTTTTAGCAAGGGAACCAACAGTCTGTGCATGGAGGTGTTCACAACTAAGATGACGTGAAGGCAGGCCGGCCACAATTTTGGGCCAAGGCTGAGGCAGAAAAGCTTATTTTCATGTCCATAATATGCATTGAGACACATTTGGAGCTGAGAGGGTCTGGTTTGGGTTGGGGACCAAAGAGGATAGTGGTCTGGCCTCCAGCTGCCCTGTCCTGCACTGGGGATGGCCCTTCTACTGAAAAGCCAGTATCTGTCTCTTATTTCTCAGCTCCTCTGCTCTCTCAGGTTTCCTTGTAATTGTCAATAGATTCATAAATTATTCAAGGAGGGAAGGCAATGTGAGCAAGCAGATAACCAGGAGGACCACACAGCATCTCATATTTACCTAGAGGATGGTATCTGTCATGCAGGTTATCCCAGAGAAAGCGACCATCTACCAAGCCTGTTAAAATGACGTGGCTGCCATTTGGAAGGCGGGAGTCCAGGTATCGCAGGGCTTGCACCACGTTGGAGAACATTTCTTGGGGTGTAGTCATGTGAGCCAGCGTGTCACGGTTCCTGCAGAAAAAGAGGATGCCAAGAGGACATTGTGGCAGGTAGTACAGTTCCCCCCCCAAAATGGAATGAAAGAGTGGAATTTTCTTTGCTGTTTTTCTGCATTAAATTAGCTAAATAAAACCTTAGAATGATGCTGTGTGTTTTAAGCCCTCGTTGTTATCATGAAAATCAGAAGTGGTATAGAAACCTCCTTCTGTGTAACTCTTCTCCCTGCTAAAAACACACGGATTCACCCCAGTTTTATAGAGTGGCCTCCTATTGTAAGTTAAACCTGGTGGGCAGCTAAGTATCACACAGTCTCCTGCTCACTTTCTCCACTATCCAGTGAGATGGGGTAAGAGTAAAGGAAGAATAAAAGCAAAAAACCTGGGGGTCAAGATTAGAAAAAAATAAAGTTGTTCAATCAGCAAAGGAGAAGTATAAGAACCAAGCAAGCAAGCAAAAGAAGTGATGCAAAGACAACCACTTGACACCTTCCATGGGCAAACTAATGCCCATCCTAAGTGAAAGATGGCTGAACCCCTCTAAAATCCCCTCTTCTCCCTTCCTATTTCTGAGCATGATGTTACATAGTATGGATTTTGGTCATTTTGGGTCATCTGCATGGTTGTGACCCCTCCTAGCCTCTTTTGTACCCTCAGTCTACCCAATGGGGAGGACAGAGTGAAAAACAGAGAAGGCCCCAACACTGTGCAAGCACTGCTCAGTCACAGCTGGAAGTAGTGCTAGTTACCAAATCTGAATTACAGCACCATGAGAACTGCTGTGAAGGAAATTAACTCCATCCTAGCCAGGCCCAGCATGCCTCCTTAAAATAAAATAAAAAAAACAACAAACAAGCCAATATTTGTGCACTCGATGGCTTTATTTTATAGTTTGCAAATGACTTAGTCTTTATTTACAGTCCAGAGAGGCAAACCAGAGCCTGAAGCAGACTACAACCACATTGGCTTCCCATGGTGTCAAAAATCCATTTTAAAACTACTCCACTCACCCTGGTGCCTTGCTCTTTGTAACTGTTGAGGAGCATCTTAAGCCACTTGATATAAACCCAGGAACTTGCCCAGACGTAATCCTTAAAGGTCCATGCTGCTTTTGGTGACTGCAAAGACACTGGGGTCTTCATCTGCTTATCAAATTCCAGTCTGTGACTGACAGTCAGCTGATACAACATCTGCCACAACTTCCAGCAGGAAAAGGATCCATTACCCTAGGGGGATGTAAGGTGCTGCTGCACCTGGTTAAAAGCCTCCATGGTTCAGCTCTGAACAGGGGGAAATTGTGATTCCCCCCCTTCTCCCACAACTTTAGTGTGTGGAATGCCCTAAAGATGGGTAAAAGGAGGGCTTCTTTTCCATAGGTTGCTGCAGGTAGCTTACATTGAACATGCTCTTTGTGTATGCCAGGTAGAAATATCTAAGCTAGCTTTGTTTCTCATGTGTTTCATATCTCTTACTACAGCTCTGCAGGAAGACAGGAGAGTAATGAGGGGTCTGGACAAATATAGGAAGCTTGAGTGAGGAGGTATTTAAAATAAAATGGTCCTCAGAAATGTTCAAGAGGTGATGGGAGCTGTCCCAGTGTCCTACATGGACTGAAACCCCACGTTTTGTGGCTCACTGGCAGGCCTGAGCTTCTTCAAGCCAGTCCTGAGCTCAGGTTTATCCTTCCTGCCTTGGATTTAGCCGTAAATGCCACAGAGAGGGAAAAAATATAATCATGAAGTTGAAATAAACTTCAACTTATGTAAGAAAAACAAACAAGAAAAAAACCCTCAGGCTGCCTAGAAAACACTGCTCTAGTTTTATTATTAAAACAACTACTTTATTACAGAAAAAGTGTTTGCCCACTGTCCTCCTGAGAGCTATTGCCACTTTCTCATGGTGCAGAGGTCTAGAACAGGGTCTCTGAGCAAGTGTGTGAATACTGCCCTGAGGAAGCTGCCTCATCCTGGTAAGAGAGGGTCCACAGGTCTCTGGCACAGGGGAGACCCCAGCTTTAGCAACATCTGGAAAGCAGAGTAGGCCAGCCGTGGGGAAAAGCCTCCCAGTGTCTGGAGATGTCCCATGAACAAAGAGTCAGTGGGATGGAAAGAAAGACACCATGGCAGGCTTCCATGAAACACAGGCAGCTTCAGGGTCCCCTAGGGACACAGGCAGCAGAGCACATAAATCTGTAAGTTGCTTTTTTTGAAATGGGAAACCAGTAGAGATATCTGCTTGCAACATAAACTCTTAAAAGAACACCAAAAATAGCAGCAAGGGCATCATAGTTGGGGTTTGGAGCACATCAATGTGTGTGGCTGTACCTGGCACGGACCATACACCTTGGGAAGCAGCCTCTAGTAGCAGTTTTGGTCCTGCCCTGGTGGTACAGCTCAGCTGGACCAAGGCTTTCAGACAGAAAGCCTCAGCACCCACTGAGGAGCTGATCTTGTTGCTCAAGAAGAAAGACAGGAGATGTCCTTCCAAGTAGCGCATAAGGTTGCACAAACTTCCATCCTCATTGTGGCAGCAGTTCCCACATTTCCTTCTTGTGGGCTTGTAGGGAGTTAATCAGCTGAGCAGCCAGGAGGCTCCATCCTTGCTCCATCCTGCTTGCAGTGAAATTAGGTAGAATTTCTTGTCAGTGTACATGGTAGGAGCAAGAGCTTTCTAAATCATTGTTGTTCTGTCTCAAGGCATTAGAAATGTTTGTACTCAGGGGATGGGGGGTGTGTGTGCTGAGTCCCACGTGGGTGGACTTTGTTCTCAAGCAAGGATTTGGGATTCTACAGTGCTCTGTGTTTTGCACACAAAATAACAGACGATTTCTCTGGGTCCAGAGATTTATCTGACTGCAGTATGTGCTGCTGAAGCATTTGAGACTTTCTGATTACGGACATCTGAAAAACAGTGTTAAGATTCAGGATTATCCTTGTGACAGCCACCCAAGCAAGGTACTTTGGAGATAAGCCTGTGGTTTTGCCCTCAAATTACTTCATTTCGCCTGCAGGTGTTGCAGCGCTTGATTTCAAAATACTGCTCTGATGTAAGAACTCTGCCACAAGTAAACATGTCAGTGTGAGCTGAAATTAATATGCCATTCATGATTTCACTTTCTCTCGTCTTTCTCTGCTGAAATAATGCAGATATTTCGTAACATTTCTTCACATTTCCTTTCTGTGCCAGCCTATGAAACTGAAACTGAGTGAGAAGCAAGCCATCTTCTAGGCATGTTCAGTTTTGGCTGTGTCATAAGGACTTCAAGGTGCTTGGGTGAGCATGGGGGACATTGTGGTCCCCTCACACGGTTGCCCTGGTAGGCAGCAGCCCGTGATATCCCGTCCTCCAAGGACCCCAGGAAAGTGCCCATGGCTCGTTGTGTCGAACACAGCAAAGGGATGTCAGTGTCAGGATTCTTGCTGCATTGGATGTGGGTACATAAGGGAGTGCACCCTGTTCTCCTACAATACACAAATACTCAGTAATATCCTTGGATGTGCACACAGCTCCTGGGTGTCCTAACACACCTGAGCACGAGCTCAAACATGCCACATGCACTTACACGGAGAGCTGGATCCACAGAGCAGGGGCTCAGCTCTAGCTTGCTGCAGGAGGCTGACATGCCCAGACAGGAGGGCTAGAGGTGCTGCACACTCAGATGCCACTTTTAAGTCTGGAGGGGTGCAGCAGTGCTTTGGTAATGGTAGCTTTAGAATAAGGGAGTGTTACACTCTTGCTGGTGGCACTTTATGCTGGTGGTCCCTTCCTGGTGGCTGCCTGCTCACCCCTCTTTGTGGCTGTCACCTTTCTCCTTCCTACAGATGCCGTAACTGCAAAGCCAGGAAAGAGAGGCCAGAGAAATTGTACCAGGAGGAAGAGAAATGCAACAAATACATGTAATAATTGTACAGCATTTCAGAGTACTGGTGCTCATTATTTTCTTGTCTGATTTTTTTTTCTTTCTTTTTCTTTTGTTCCAGGTCTGTGTGTTCCACATTGTGTCCCACATTTACACCTCAGTGGATTGAGAGATACCATTGCCATCTGTCTTTATTTTTCTAACCCCCCTGTTTGGACACCAGTGTGGTGACTACTGGGAACATGTAACACAGGCTGCCAATTTCATTATCTTTCTCCTCTACAAACATCCATATTATTCATTGCCCTGCTCTTTGCATGGGATGAAATACTGGCATTTTAACAATGCTTTGACTAGAAGCTGTGTTTCCAGTGTGCTCAGCACACTGCTGTCTTTTGGAGGTAAAATACAGGATGAGGCCACAAAGGCTCTATTACTGCAGTTTAAAGCTGTCCTTGAAGAGGTTTTCATTTGTCAAGCCCTTGGTCTGAAGTCAAGAGCATCAGATACTCTGCATCCTCTGTAACCTCTGTGGGTACATCAGAGCCAGGGCAGCTACAAACAGTGACAGGACACTGAAAAAATCTCTCTCTGCTGCACAGCCCACTCGATGGAAACAGCATGCTGCTGCAGAGGCTGCAGCATCTTTCCTTGATGGAGTCACAGGGATCACTGCAGCCTGATAGCTTCTTTTGATGCTGCAAATGATTTGGAAGAAAACAGACAGTAGAGAGAATTTGAGCAGACAAAAGCTTTTTTGCCAAGTAATGGATGCTGGGATAAAAAGACAGCTGAGTTACAAGTAATAAACACTGGTTTGGAATAGAAAAATGGGCGAGGCAAGGCCAAAACAGTTCAAATTTGTGGAAAGTTTCTTTTTACTTCAGACAAGGATAGAAAGCAGTGTTAGAAGAAAGGGAAGTTAGCAGAAGAAGGAATAAAACAAAGGAAAAAGAATTGCTTTTAGCATAGCCAGCAAAACAACAGAATTGAAATATGAACACAAGAGAGCCTGGGCCCAGCCTGGGAGAAGACACCCCTGAAGTCTCTGTGAGCTGTAGCCATGGACTTCAGCCAGGGCACTGTTCGGGGCATGGGGGATGGAAGCAGTTGTAATGATACCTCCATGAGCTTCTCAATAAACAGATGCCCAGGACAAGTCTTGTCAGCAATAGCAGGCAGTGTGTGACTGCTTTTCCCACTCAGTCAAAGGGAGGTAGTGTAACTTTTGAGGATTTGTGCATCTGTCCAGTAGCAGGATGGTGATGCTGAGGCCAGGTTTGGCAGATGTGTGCAGGGCAGTAGCCAGGGCAGAAATACCAGAGGGAGATGCCAAGGGTTGCCCATGGGAGCTTATTTCCTAATGCTGCTTGTGCATATCCAGGCAGATGGTGGTGCCGGGTAAGGATCATAAAGGTGGCCCTTGTGGTCCCATTTCTGCCACAGCTGAAGGCTCCCAGGAGCTGTATTTGCAGGGAAAGCCTCTCCTGGCCCTTGGCCATCCCTGTGTAGAGCACAACACTCAACATGGGAAGTTTCAATCCAGGCACTTGCTGTTTTAGGATCATTTAATGACAAAGTGACAGCTCCAACTTCATTATGCAAGCTGCAGGTAAGACTTTTCAAAAGCTTCAGAAGGGGCTTAGCTGAGTGTGTGTCATTTATTAAAACGAGTGTTTTGAAAGTCTCTGCATAACAGATTTATTTCTTCCACTTAAAAGAAGATCTGAAGATTCATGATGGTGAAAATAAAACTTCACTAACAACAGCACTTGGACTGCCTGCAAAAGCAAAACTGTGCCATGGATGTGCTGTGTACTGGCCTGGTTGCAAAATGCCTCCTGCCTTCTCAGTACCAGGAGGAAGAGAAGCATCCAACCAGTGACCTCTTGGCATCCCTGCAAGCATTGCTAATGGATAATACTAGAACCATTAGTTTTGAAAGCTCCAGTTCATCTGCCTGCTGAGCTTATGACGTGAGTAAAGGCAGAAAGACAAAACACTTCACCAAGAGAGCACAGCAAAGGCTGCAGGCAGCATGCAGCAGAGGAAGGGTGAAAATAGACCTCGACAGGGGACTACGTTGTTGTTCTTCAGAAAAGGTAAACCAGTCATGCTCTGCCTCCTGACAGGAGGTGACACACTGAGTATGATGGATATACAAGCTTTTAAACTCTTTTTTCCCCCTCCTGTTGTTGCTATGCTTCATTTGATCTGCTAAGCTAGAAATATTCTGCTTCAGACATGCCATTTTATCACTGGTTTGCAAAAATAAAAAAGACCAGCTCCAAATGAGGGTTGGTAGGTGGCTATGACAAACACAGGTAAGGCAACAACTATTTTTTTTCAGCAGAAAAATAAGAAAGAAGCACAGACCAATAGCAAAGAAAAAATGGGAAGCGTAAAGCAAAGAGATATAAATGCCCAAGCAGCCAGCATTACTCTAAAGAAGTAAAATTTATGCTGCTTTAATAGTTAATTCAGTTTACTCCTTACCCATTGCAGACATCATTCCCAATCGTAGCATAGATAACTATGGCTGGATTATCCAACAGCTGATTTCTGGCCAAGCTGGAAAGATAAACATGCAGCTGTATAAATGGGGAAATACACCAGTGTCTGAATCACATATCATGCTTGTATGAGATCACATTTGGAAGCAGCCTGTTTAGTTTTGGTCAGTGCTCAGGTGACAACACTTCTAGGTTTGGGAGAGAGGTTTTTGGCTGGTTTTTTTGTTGGTTGGTTTTTGGTTTTGTTTTTTGATTTTTTTTAATTATTTTTTCCCCCACTATTATATTTCAGTAAGGTTTCTTAAACATAGATTTCTTTTTTTTTTTTTTAACTTCTCCTTTTTGCCCCTTCTGAACTTGTCTTTTTCCCTGATTTTCCTGATTTTTCTGTTATCTTCTTTGTGTTACCAAGAAACCAAATCTGATAGTTTAATTTCAGAGGGAAGACATAAAACAAGATAAGAAACCTTTAATCAGAGATGGGAGATGAAGTCTATGTTTAGCTGACAACTAAGTTTATGTGTAGGACTGGGCTCAAGATCAAACCTGGATATGATTTGAAGATCAGTGCTAGACTCAAGCAAGACCAAGATCAAGGCCCTGGAGATGGTGACATCCACACCTTAAAACAGTTTTTCTTCTGCTGTTTTACCAGAGAAAAACTGTCAGCACTGCAGAACATAGTGGCCAAGGGAAGCCACTTGTTAGGACACTTGTGGCTACCACATTCCTTACAATGCTTTGCTTGGTGCTTTCGAAGAAGTATAATATCAGCTCTTCTGTATCCCTAGTCAGAATTTGAATCCTATTAAACACTCACCTTTTTATTAAATAGAGGAGGTTTCCTGAAGAACCACCTGATCACATGTAGTGGGAATAAGAGAAATATTTCAACATCATTATAGTGTTAAACAAAATGAAGTGCAAAACACACCCTCACTGCATATTTCCAAGAATGTAAAAGCACTAAAAATAAAAATAGAACAAGAAATCATCTCTGTAAACTTTCTGGGTGCTGTATGAGGAAGCAAAGCTGTACCCAGGGTCTTGCTGCTCTTACCTGAGTCCCACACTTCAGGCTGTAGAAAATAAACGAGTTTTAAGTGCTAGGTTGTTTGGATCTGGCTTTTAATGCAGATCTGGCAGGTTCTTTCCATCTGTTGAACATAGTATACCAGCCAACCTGACTTGTCAACAGTTGATCTACTTTTAACTTTCCCCATAAATTTCAAAGGGAACTGTTCTCACTCTTCTGAGAGAGTGAGCGTCTCACAGCTATACCACGCTGGGACTGATTCAGGTCCTAAAGATAGTCACAAAGTGCCATTTTTGACATCCTAGAGTATCCATGAAGCCTGCAGCAGGGCTGACAGATACAATACAGGATGCCTGAGAGATTGTGCACTTCTGGAGAGGCAGCTGGAGGTGGGAAAGGTACCATAAAGCATCTTAAAGAGCATTTGACACCGATGTTTGGGTGTCTGCATTGCTTTCCCCATGAGTGTCAGACTTATAAAAAATAGTATTAGGCCAGCTGCACGCCTCCTGACAGGCTCTGCATTTCAATGGTAATTAGCCCAAATGCTTGGATGCAAATCTTTCCTCCTCCAGGAAAAGAGCTAGCTGCACCTAAGCATCTGTGAGCATCTTTAATCTTTCATTTATGTCTCGAACGAGAAAAGCATTCCCAATTTGGAAAACTTTTCTGCATAAAACTTATCAGTGGGTTTTTAAAAGTTATGCATATACATCCCAAGTATCTACAGCACACAAATCAAACTCCATCACCTACAGTGCAAAACTGATGGCAAATGAGGACCCTAAAAAAGGCTTCATGCTTTGTTCAAGATTTGACTACACTGTGACTGCAAAAAAGTTCATCCCACAGCAAAGTACAGACACGATCTTCAGACAAGCAGGACCTACAGGTTGTACTTGCTTTTATTTTAAAGTATTTCACTCCTTTTTTTTGCTCCTTGTCCCCTTGTATTACACTCCCTCTATTCTTCGCTTGTACTTGCTTTTATTTTAAAGTATTTCACTCCTTTTTTTTGCTCCTTGTCCTCTTGTATTACACTCCCTCTATTCTTCGCTCAGCTCTTCCCTGGTCTCTGTCTTCTCCTCTTTTCTGCATTGCCTCTGAAGCTTGCTTTGAGGAGAAAACCCTGTCCTCCCCGCAGCTCTTGGAGGAAAACTTGTGGACAGAACATCATTAAATCCCTGCTGGATTGGTACAGGGGAAAGATCTAACAGATAAACCCCTAAGGCACCAATAATACGCTTTGTATTTTAATAGTGGTGCCTTTGTTATTACCGCTCACAGTGAGACCAACTGCACATATCAAGGAAACCTTTATGTTTTAAATAATCCAGTTCTTCCAAGATAAAATGAACATATCTATCTGCTGCTCCTCTCCTGAGAGTTGCTGGTCCATTAAAAATCCAGACTTTCTGTCGAGAAGCTCTTTGCAGCAGAATAAGAGCCTCACAAAATCCTTAGAAAATATGGCTTGGAATACAAATACCACCAGTTGATTTTATGTCTTTTTTTCTGTCTAATAATTTCTGTTCTCTCATCTAAAGTGTAATATACCCCTATCTTAAACTGCCCCAGTCTGGGGCTGCAGTTCTAGCACAAATAAACTACTTGGATCTCTACAAATTAAAAATGTCTTTACAAAAAAGTAAGAAGTTGTTACTTGGTATGAATTATCCCCACAAGTGTAGGTAATTATAAGCAGCTCCAAGTAAAGCATTAGCATAGTTACAAATCAAGTAAAAAAACCCAAGAAAACAAAGGGGTTTTTTGAAGATAACTGTTTTCATGGGTAAATTGAGTGTTAAAGAAGTTTTTTTGGATACAGGATGCAACCTGTGACAAAAATATTCAAGGGAGAAAAAGAGACACAAAAGAACAGTTACCCAGTTGGATGTCCTGATAGCTATTCCTGGATCTCTTCTTCTACTCCCAGTTTTTTTCCAGACATTTTCAGGTTTGCATCTGCTTGTGAGCAATCTCAAATTTCATAAACCTTCAAATACCTGAGCTCCATTTCTTGACTTTCTTGCTCTACAGCTTGTGTGGCTGATAAGGAGCATCAGTAACATGAAGAGAAAAAGCCTGGGCTGAGATAGCACCAAAAGTGCTTTGAGGCTGAGAAAGGCTTACTGTCTTCTAAGCATTTGCTCCCTTATACTGTAAAAGCAATTGGAAATGTAACAGTGCAAAGATAAAAGCCTCTGGTTTTCCACAGATGAACTCCAGGTAGACTACTTCTTCTTCAGAAAAAAAATTAAAATTGTTATTATTATTATTGTTATTATTATTATTATTATTATTATTATTACTTTTTACCTGGTTTTCATAATTATCTAAATTCTGAGGGTATTCAGTTTCTTTGTGTTTAACTAAAAATTTTTTTGGATATTCATAGAATCATAGAATTTTCAGGGTTGGAAGAGACTTTTAAGATCATCCAGTTCCAACCCCCCTGCCATGGGCAGGGACACCTCCCACTAGATCAGGTTGCTCAGAGCCCTGTCCAGCCTGGCCTGAAAGACTTTCAGGCTTCCCCCCCATCTCTGGGCAACCTGTTCCAGTGCCTCACCACCCTCATGGTGAAGAACTTCTTCCTAAAATCTAATCTAAATCTACCCTCCTCTAGTTTGTATCCATTCCCCCAAGTCCTATCACTACCTGACAGCCTAAAAAGTCCCTCACCAGCTTTCCTGTAGCCCCCCTTCAGATACTAGGAGGTTACAATAAGGTCTCCTTGGAGCCTTCTCCTCTCCAGACCAAATAACCCCAACTCTGAAGTCTGATCCTTCACAGGAGAGCTGCTCCAGCCCTCTGAGCATCCTCGTGGCCCTTCCCTGGACAGACTCCAGCACATCCACGTCTTTCTTGTAAAAGGAGCTCCAGAACTGGATGCAGTACTCCAGGTAGGGTCTCACAAGAACAGAATAGAAAAAATTTCAACCTTTTAACTTCTAAATTATATTTTTTTGGGGGGTGGGGAATGGGGTTTGAAATTAAATTGGGGAGACACACCCCCTGACCCCCCCAGGGTGGAGGAGGTGGGGGGGAGACCAATTGATTTTATTATCAAGATGTTTCTACCAAAATACAGGATCTTCAAAAAGTGCTGGAGAACATTTAGAAGGGCTTTCTAACTCCAAGCCTGAACTTTCATGCCTGGTCCTCACAACTGGGGATTTCACTCATCCAGTAAAAAAAAACCAGAAATAGCACATGGCCTACAAACCTGTGAGAAGCTGCTAGAAAGCAAGACAGCAAAATCATGTTGAAAACACTGAACCAATGAGAATTATCTGTAGAAAACTGTTCAGCAAGCCCCTTCTATGGGAACCATTGATTCCAACTGTGAGCTGCTTGTTGTACAACTACAAGTCACGATGTCAGGCAACAGATTTGTTGCAAATTATTATTAACCTACATCTCATATACCAAGCCTCTTGTGGGGTGGACAGTTAGCAAAGGTGGTCATCCAAAATAAAGATCAACCACCATCTTCACCATCTCCAGGGAAAAATGTAAATTTTTAAGAGAGGGAAGGCAGAAATCCTGCCAGCACAGACATTGAGGAAGCTTTCCTCCAGGGTGAAGAAGATATATGCCCCAAGAAAGACAGTGGGGGAAAGTCTCTCTGAGCTCAGCTCTGACACAGTGCTGGTGCTTCCACAGGAGGCTCGAGATAAGCATTGCTCTTGGTGCCCACCTTGGTTTGCCATCCCTGGGCTCTGGCTTTCAGCTGAACACCTCTCTCACCAGGCCAACACCCCCAGCATCACTTCCTCTGAGTTCATTTATATACAACTGCAAAGCATCATTTCCAGAGGAAGGTTAAGCTGTCCCAGGTGAGGCTAGGTCAGGTTGTCAGGTTTTGGTCTACTGACACTGGGAGTGGACATTTAAATCCTCCCATTTGGTCAAAATATTATTGCAAATGGGCCAACAGAAGTGAACTGTTACAATGAGGTGTCAGTGTGATGATCAGGAGAAGATGCAGAGGGAAGATATTTTTTGATTTTTCAACCATTTGTGATTTTTCCCTTATTAAATTCCCTTCTCAATATTCTACAGAGTCTTTTGCCTTGACAGAGGCTCAACCTCCTTATATCCTGCAGGTGTCTGGAGCACGTGTTAAGGAGATACGTGGAGAGAAGAAGGAATGATGCATGCAGTGAGAGATTTATTTTTTTTAAGTCTATGAGAGAAGTGAGAAAAAGGAAGAGCAGAAAGTACAACCTCCTTTAATGTACAGATAACAGAAGAAGGCAATAGAGTCAGGTACTGAGATGAACCAGGTATAAATGAGAAAAACTATTGATGGTGATTGACACCATCTACTTTGGTCTTTATTTTTTTTTTTTTCATTCTTGCACCAGAAAGCATACTGCAGTAATGGAAGCCATCAACTCTATTGCCCTTCAACAGCCAGATGGGAAAGTGAGAAGCACCTGACTAATGACACCAAACACTTTGAAAAACACTTGTGCAGAAGACCCTAAGGCTCAGAAATACCCCGAGTGCCACAGGAAGGCATATGGGAGCCACTGCCAGTGGCATAAATGTTGGCACCAGAAGACAATTCTTTAGGCAAAAATGTCCACCAAAGCCTGGAAGTGATCCTTGTGTCACACTACCTGTCTGGACAACGTTTTTCTGCCCAGTAAGGTCTATGTCTGTCAGAGCTGTGGGGAAGACCCTTTCTGATCCCAAATCTGGCAGGAAATCCCAAGCATTTAACAAGTTTCTAGATTGCACTAGGGGCAGCAGTGCTCCTCCCTTGTGGCCAAAATAACTCATCTGTCATAGAGGAAAAGCATCTCATAAAGCCAAATTATCTATCTGAGGAGAATAATTTTTCCCAAGCTTCTGCAGCCAGCTCTCTGAAATGTGAATATTAATTAAATACAATAGAAACACAATGTGATAATCAGAGAATAATCAAATATCTTTAAAACCTGCTGTTGGAGACATCATCTAATCCAACACACAAAAGCTAACATCAGAAACCTTAATTTCTAAGGGGGATTACTGTCATCTCTTCATAAAACCCCTTTGACAAATTTTATCAGACTCTGTGTTGAAACTACTTGTTTCTTTTTTACCCCTGCTCCTCCATTTTGAGGGCTGTTCTAGGTTTTCATTCCTTGATAGTGACGTCTTTTAAAAAATTTCCCCTCCAGAGGTAGGATTAATGAAAAGTCATGTTCTTGTACCAGAATTATCTTTCAGTTTAAACCATTCTTCCTACACTATTATGTTTATTCCTCAAAAGAACTCAGAACTGTAATCCCTTTTGATTTTTGTTTTGCTCAGTTGCCAAGTCCCTTCAAGACTCTCTATTGCCCTAATCTTCCCCAAAGCCTTTCTCTGTATCTCTGTATCACCAAACTCAGTCCTCTCTGGGCAAAGGGGACCAGTTCCTGAGGTCTCATCAGTGGATTACATGAGGAAGGGCTGTGTCCCCCTCTCTAAATAAAATTATGTGTTTGATGCTTCTTGCAGCCTCTTAGCAGCTCTATCCTACACTTCCAGCTGTTCCTTGAAATTCCCCTTTTCACTCCAATGCCTCTCTCTATTTCCCACCCCTGGCTGATGAGCCACCAGCTTTGAGACAAGCATCTTGTCAGAAGTTCTGGCATCCATGTCTTGTACAATTCTATTTGCTGCAATTGCTGTCACTGCTATTCCCAAGCTCCTCTAAATTGTGCCTGTATAAGGATGTGGGCCACTTCAGAATGGTTAATACTTTGCAGTTTTGCATCATACACAGGTAACATCAAGACCACACCTTGGTCTGCTCTACAGTCACCACTCCAAGTGCAAAGTAGCACAAGCTGCAGGAGAAATGCATGAGGAACACTCTCCTCTGCTCTCCCCTGCTCAGCTGGTTCTCTGTGCACCTCCTATTTCTTGTACCCACCTTCCTCTTCTTTACTCTACATAAACATTTCCCACGAGGTACCATGCAGGGCATTTTCCTTAATTCTATCTAGATTAGGTCTGCTCCATACACACTTGCCAACACAGGATATTAGTTCATAGAATTAAGATATTGACCCAGCCTCACAAAATTAATAAATTAATTTTAATTTACTTGTATGTCTGTCCTTAATTACTCCTTTAAAATCTTTTCTAGGGCATGCTTGCACCATTGACTTTGCCCCATATTGCAAGAGAAATTGCATTTACTGCTCTCCATCTCCAAAGGATGTTGTAGGACATCATGGACACCCTTGCTTTGAGACTGACCACTGTGTTGTTCCCCCTCTGCCTGCTGGTGTGGCAGCTCTGTGAGGCCCCTGTACTTCTGTGGGGTGCAGTTTAGGGCCCTCCTAGCATCTGTGGAAGAAGTACAGAGCAGGGGTGTTTGAGCAAGAAAGGACAATGCCACAACCTCAAGAGGAGTTGGTGAGGGGGAGGCCCTGGTAGCTCCATCACTGCCAGCAATATCCCTATAAATCTTCACTTTTGGCCACAGCCAAAACACCTGTCCCTTATATTTACAGGGAGTACACTGTTTTTCAGTCCAATGGAAATTTTTAGTCAAGACATGGAGAAAAATTACAAACCACACACACCTCACTCAGAGCCAGAAGAAAAGACACCGAATTAAATAAGCTCTGTTCTCTACTTTTCCATAAGAAACATGTGCAAGTAGGAAGGGGCTTCTTCTTGCTCCTGAAAGATGTTCATTAATGCAGAATCAAGTATAAGACTAGTATGGTTAAAAAAAAAAAAAAATTGAAAAATTAACGTACCATTTTGGGAAATGTTCTGTAAGTCTCTGTGATTACAGCGATTTCTCCTGCGTAAACGTAGATACAGAGAATCTGTCCATCCTCTGGAATAAATTCAGAAAATGCAAGCTGCTAAACTCATGTGATATTGATTGAAACACAGCTGATATTAACAATGAAGTATGTTCTTGTCCCTGAACAACTCTGTGCCCTGGTTATGTATTCACTTGTATTTCACCATCTCTCTTTTTTGTGGTCATAAACCCTTCTAATATCAAACAGGGTGACCTAAAATGCAGGGCAAGATGTCCTCTCAGAAACTATAAATTAAGGGAGAATTTCTTTGAAATTGTTCCATCCAGAATGCTTTTATTCTGGTCTGTCAGATAAGGTGATTAAAACCCTCTTTGTTATACATCATTTACCAAAACAATCCTGTTGATTGCTCACTAATTGACTTTTCAATTGGCTGTTATGAAACAGTAAATAAAAGAGAAGAAATATTGGCATGGCATTCATTTCCCAGTGCCATAAATCTTGGACGGATTGATTTGAAAACAGGTTTTGCTTGATTGTGATCAGTTTTCTCCTTTACTTTGCACGGTTGAGGAAAATGAAAAGGCAAATGAAAGCCTAACAGCCCAAAGCAAAACTGATGAGAAGACCATGCTCCCAGCCATGAGCACCTGGTCATCTCTTCTGGGGCTGCTGATTTTGTGTTTGAACTTAAGACACCAAAGGAATCAGATAACTTCAATGCAATGGCTTAAGAACAACAAACTTAGACCAATGCAGAGAAACAGAAGGCAAGAGTACATTTTGAAACCATCAATAAAAAGTAACTACACAGAAGCACATAACCAATCAGGCACCATGCAATGGGCTACACAGGGAACTTGCAAGCTTTTTGCTTCTCAGAATAGCAGAAGAATGGGCTAGGAGAAGCAAACAGACCTTCTTGGTTAGAAGCTACAGGTTAAAAGTTGGTATCAATGTTTATCCATCAGCAGATGGGCAGGATGGGCATGGATGACATCTGTTTGTGTCTCCTCTATTTCTGCAGGTTTGGAGTAAGTGGCAACCTTACTCCAACCCTGCACGTTGCCTACTCTTCTCCACCCCACTGAGCCACTGAGTCATTTCTCTTAAAAATGCCACGAATCTCCCATCAGTCTTTTTTTTTTCTTTTTTTTTTCTTTTTTTTTTCATTTTTCTTTTTTTTTCTTTTTTCTTTTTTTCTTTCTTTCTTTTTTCTTTTTTTTTCTTTTTTTTCTTTTTTTTCTTTTTTTTCTTTTTTTCTTTTTTTTCTCTTTTTTTCTTTTTTCTTTTTTTTTTTTTTTTTTCCTTTTTTTTTTTCCCCCTCTCTCTCTCTCTCCAGAGGTAGAAGAGATTAAGAAAGAGATTAAAACTGAACACTGAACCAAGGCCTATCACTACCAGTTTCAAGGTCAATACTAAGCTTTGGTCACTCATGAACTTCAGATCCTTTGCAGCCTAGATAAATACTGTGTATGGAGTAACTGGACATCACAATAGATTTTTAGATGTCAGGTTTGCTGCTGACTCTTTCAGAGGAGGCTGCATATCTCTGTTGGCTTGTCAGTTCAAGCATGCACTGTGTGAATGTAGCTGAGTTTTTGCATAGGGAGAAAAAAGGGAGCAAAAAGTTACAAGCATATGGTGATACAAGTATTTTTCCTGGAAAAAATATATATCCTGACAACTTTTTACTTCTGTTGGTAGAGAGCCACTTTAGGCTTGACTCATGCTTGGTTTCACTGTATTCCCAACTTATTTTAGATATATAAAATTAAAAATTATCTGAAACTTGGGCCAGACCAGGCACTGTTGATGACTGTATCCTTCAGTTCCAGCACGAGAAAAGGTCTCTTAATGCTGGCCAGGAAGATGATTAACAAAACTATTTTAATTAATTTTTACTTCACAATTAAATACGCAGGCATTTCAAAGGGTTTGCTTTGTCTTTGGATTTTATTTTCCTCCCCTTCTAAAGGGACTTCTTTTTTTTTCATCTATCCCTGCACCCTTCCTCATCCACACGAGCCAGTATAACACAGCAAATTAGGTTACAGGCACTTCCTAATTCTTCTGCTACTTCCATCTACATGTGGGAAAAAAAAAGAAACATTGTGCCTAAAAAGGGAAAAACATGAAGTAGCCCCGGGGTTACTATTAATTCCACTATTTCAGCAGCATAAAGGAAACAGAAGGAAGAGAGAAAGAGAAAAACAAATGCAGATTTTTCTTAGTTTCAGCAATGCTCCCCTTCTCCCTGCCACAGAATTTTGAAAAAAAAAGCAAGTTAGATTTTTATTTCTTCATTTTTTATCCCTTCTAAATTACGATTTGACTTACCCTGAATTTCAGGAAGTCTGGGAGAGAGTATTGTGCATTGTCCATATGTTTAAAAGATTTTTAAAGATCTTTAGATCCAGTGTCAAACTTGATTTTAGAAAGATCAGAAGCAAAGCTGACTAGATTTTTTATCTTTCTGTTCAATCATTGTTTTTTCTAGCTGTGCTTTGAGGTACCTTGACACTCAGCTACCCAGCCTGTTGGCTTACCCAATGGTGGAGTTCAGAAATCCAGTGATCTCAGAGAACTGGGGCCAATCAAGCTCATCAGTGAAAGCCATTGGGAGATTAGCAAATGATTTCTGAAAGAGAAATTTTTAAATCAACACAGTTTCACCCTCACAGACAAAAAAAATCCTTTCAGCAAACTCAGGTAGTTCTTAGTGGAAGCTTTACCCAGGCAGCAGCAATTACAACAATAGCTGTAGTGGTAATTATTTACACAGACACTTAAGTTGACTTTCATAAGATGAGCATATCAAGAGATTGAAGAAGGAAAAGCAGAAAAGATATCCAAGCTTCATATCCTGACATTTTATAATTGTGGAAGAGCCCAGAACTACTCCTGCAGTGGAGCATGAGCTGCAGGTGCAGGCCAGCAAGGCAGTAGCTGTTTGCTCCAGCACCTCTCCTGCCCAAGGGTGGGTGTCCTTGGGCACTGGGAGAGGTGACATCCTGATAGTTCCAGCATACATGGTAGTATGCTGGATGGATGATACAAACCTCACAAATTCACAAAATTCAAAAAGCTCCCTTGTCCTCTCCATCAGCATGAACTGTGAGAGCAGCTGACCCCCTGAAAACTTTTGCCTGGTTTTCATTGCAAACTTCAAGGTCATCACTGAAACAACAGAGCCACAAAGGGCCCCTAAAGCATGGTGGGGACCAGGGAGAAAAATACATGCTCTGCCATAACCTTCCTGTGGAAACAGATGCAACCTTTACCCTTTTCTGCTTTTCCTGGTATAAGTCCCTAAGGCTTTTAAGTGACTGTCTCTGTGAAAGTCCCTATGCCAATGCAACTAATGTTCCACATTCAAAACACAGTGGGCTGTTCATTTCTACTTTGATTTGTGAATGTGTCAAAAATCATCAAAGGTGAGAAAAATGGCCTCAAGAAATTGCACCATCTTAGAAGGATGACAGAATGGAGTAAATTTTCATCTTCTCCTGGTCTGGTGTACACTCACAAAGACAAATGCATAAATCCAGTGTGCTCATACTGAAAAACTGTTGATGAAAAAGGTAATAACCAAAAGAAGGTCAAAACATAAAACTGGAGAATTTATGCACTGGTTTAATTCATGCAATTTAATAGCTCCCTCCTCCCTCCAGGAGGGTCAGAGGTAGCTCAGGAGCCACAGAAGAGCTCATTATCATAGTCCCTCATCAAGTCCTCACTCCCACAAAATTATTCTTTAGGTGAATGGGAGCTATGCTTGAGTATACTACTACAGGGTTTGTCTGTAAGAGGATGGGAGGAGATAGGGGAAGGGAAGGAGAGGAAAGGGGGGCTAGGAGTGGGGGAAGGGGGAGGAAAGGAAACCTGAAGCCAAGCTCTGAGCAGACTAATGCACAGCAGATGTCAGCTTAAAGCATGTAACAGCATATTTGACCTACTTACAGCAGATCTGCATTAGTTACAAAGGTAAAAATGGGTCTGGCTTAATTATCTTTCAGTTGGTTATATCTATCTATCTATATCTATCTATATCTATATCTATATCTATATCTATATCTATATCTATATCTATATCTATCTATATCTATATCTATATCTATATCTATATCTATATCTATATCTATATCTATATCTATATCTATATCTATATCTATATCTATATCTATATCTATATCTATATCTATATCTATATCTATATCTATCTATATCTATATCTATATCTATATCTATATCTATATCTATATCTATATCTATATCTATCTATATCTATATCTATCTCTATCATCTATATCTATATCTATATCTATATCTATATATCTATATCTATATCTATATCTATATCTATATCTATATCTATCTCATCTATCTCTATATCTCTATATCTCTATCTCTATCTCTATCATCTATATCTATATCTATATCTATATCTATATCCATATCTATATCTATATCTATATCTATATCTATATCTATATCTATATCTATATCTCATCTATATCTGCATCTGCATCTAAATCTGTATCTGTCTCTATATCTATTTCTATATCTATATCATTATCATCTATATGATCTACCATCTTTATTTATCTTATCTAAATCTAAATCTGTATCTGTCTCTATATCTATTTCTATATCTATATCATTGTCATCTATATGATCTACCATCTTTATTTATCTGTATCATCTACATCTATATCCACGTCTATGTATCATCTGTATCTAATCTGTGTGTGTGTCTTTGCATGTATCTGGATATAAATCCCTCTTTTATTTCATTTTAAGACCAGAGCAAACTTCCAAATTTTCCATCTTCAAATCTGATAGTTTTGTGTGCAAACAAGCACTTCATCCATGGTAACAGCTATAAGCATGAATGGAGGGGCCATTTGCAATATTTGTCTCTTTGTAGCTTTGCATAAAGGTGACAGAAATATTGAAACAATCTCTTAGCATAGAACAAATTATTGATGTAATATCTTACAAGTCACAACAAATATAAGTATAAAGACAGCCTAAAATTGATGGAATATCTTTAAAACAAATCCTTCTATGACCAATTATCACATTATTTCCTGTTAGCACTCCAAAATAATATTTTCAGTAGACAAGTCCCAATAATTTTTAGCTGTTTTATTTTTTTCCCCTGCAGCCTTTGCTAAAATATGAATTAGCCAGAACATAATTGAGCTGCAAATTGGTTTGGAAAAA
The DNA here is from genome assembly GCF_036169615.1 of Heliangelus exortis. Taxonomy (NCBI): domain Eukaryota; kingdom Metazoa; phylum Chordata; class Aves; order Apodiformes; family Trochilidae; genus Heliangelus; species Heliangelus exortis. The sequence continues at coordinate 48,828,114 of NC_092423.1, read as the reverse complement.
AACATGTGAGCCCAGAATTATAGTTGCATTTCAAACCTGTATATATGTTTAGCATTTACACTGTTCCAGCAGAGCACTTAGAGACAGACTTTGAAGATGTTTCAGGGCCAAAGGGTGAAGATGAGTAGTTAATGGAAATTTCAGAAGAATGCTAGACCTTGAACTCTGTGAGGATGTAGTTTGGGAAGCTCAGTCTAACAGACTGCATGTCACTTAGTCTCAGATGCAAATGTGTCCCACTCTAGAGGCAGTTCTACGTTGACTTTTAGCTTAAAACCAAACACAGCCTTGTTTAAATACCATTCTCTAGACTATTCTGGCTGAGAAACCATGCTTCAGCCTACGTGCCAGATTTTAGCAGAGAATGATTAGAAAGTTATTCCAGCCTAGCTTCAAATGCTGTGATTTAGCCTCGAATGCTCTGGGTGGGTTCATTTCAAAGGAATGGCCTCACCTTGTAGATGTGTCCTACCTTGAAATATGTTTCCCCAAACCCTCCCACTTCTTTTGCACTGGGCAGCCAAAGCCCAATTTAGCTGATGCTGAACAGACAGAGACTGAGATGCACTGAACAAAGTTAGGTTAAGTGGGAGAAGGTTCTGAGCTGCTGTGGCAGGAAATTTTCAAAATCAGGACAGAAAAAGGGATTGGACCCTAGTGCTCATATGAGCCTTTAGAAGTAGAAGTTGCAGAAATCCTGAGTTAAACTATCCCTCAATTTGAATGAGAAATGAATATTTGTTTTTGCATTTACTTTAATGATGTTTAAATCCTTGTGCTAGCACGAAGCACCACAGACCCATTTACTTATTCTGAGTAAATAAGTAAATAAGAAAGCCCTTATAGATCTTGAGGAAAGTACAGCCTCACCTTTTTAAAAAGCACGTATGGCATTTCTACTCTTTAAAGCTGCATGGGACATAGGTTTGAAATTACCAAAATTATTACCTTATTTCCACCAAAATACAGCATCTTAGTCATCATAATACTGGCTGGGAGAAACCTGCCTGCAAAACTTGCACTGGATTTACAGGGAAGCTGGAGAATGTTTTTAATAAGATTTTCATAGAATCATAGGTTCATGGTGGTGCAAAAAAAGTAAGCCAGTGGGGTGTCATGAACCCACATTTAAAGAAATGCTGAATTATTTTAATAGGGAATAAAACAGTTACGTTTATGAAACCCAGGAACTTCTTGAGTTTGTGGGAAAATAGATATTTACTGGATTACAGTTATTCTTCTTTTCAGTCAGCATGAAATAGAGACCAGAGTTTTAAAAGGCATCTTCCTAGAAAGGGTATAATTTTCAGCACATTTATAAATACAGTGCTTTTATCTCCGGATAAAATTGTCCCTAAAATGAGATTTAAAAGTAAGCTTCTATCCCAGACATGTAACAGAAAAATGCTGCATTTAGTAGCTATTTGGAAGTAAATTGTAAGCAGATGGACAGAGCAGCAGGAGCACAATATCCATCGCTAGACACACCAGTGTTTTCAATATTAGCTTTCCACAGAAACCATCCACTAAAAAAAAAAAAACAAAAAAACCCAACCAAAACACAAACCAGTATTACTTCTGCTTTGCTAAATCTCATAAAATGTCTACTGCATTAGAATTCATTTGTAGTGTCTGAATTTTCAGGTCAAAGGAATGAACATTCATCTCAATTCTTGCTGAACCTTTTAAATAAAATAATAATAATTTAAAAAACCCCCACCAAACAGCAAAACCAAAACCTATTGACAAGAAGAAAGCCAAAATAAAGTTGACTAGTCCCATTCTTACAGCTTTATAATTTTCTTCCTGTAATTTTATACTGGGTATTTGGGGATTTATTGGAGTGAAGGCAGCTTAAGGTCAGAGCCATGTACTCAGCTGCATCTCCAGGAACATGTAAGCAGGTGTCTTGTGGTGGTCCCAGCAACGTTTTCTCTGTGTTCCTGCACCTCAGCTAGATCCCTGTAGGATAGACTTCAGGACTCAGCAGTACTGAGTTGGTCAAAAACTTCAAAATCAAGGTACCTGTGGCTTCCCCTAGGACTACATAGGGTGGGTTGTTTTGGTTTGGTTGTTTGGTTTTTTTAGTTTTTTGTTTTTTTAACTGCAGAAATAACATGCCTGAGCTATAGCTCAAGTTTAGGAAAGCAGGAAGGCACTGGGGGACTTGATATTGGGCAATTGAATGATGTAATTTGATGTACCTGGACATGGGATTTATGACAGGGGCAGGTACCCCTGCACTGGATTACTCTGGAGACTATTACGGTGTGGAAGGCCAATACTAAGGGAGAGTAAGCTCCCAATTAGACCAGGAGATCCAAAATCCAGTCTATAGCACCTTCCCAACAACAGTCTTTGAGCCATTGGAGCAGGGATTTGAATGGTGTTCAGCCCCCACACCCTGTGGACACCTTTGTGCTGATCATCTGGTTACCCAAATGACATCTTGAGCAGTCATTGAGGAAATTTCTCAACTAAAATTACCTTCCTTCCCTCACTCATCATTCCTTCTCCTGGCAGACTATGTGGAGCACAATTAGGGAAAGAAAGCATTCTGCAGAGCCTCTTGACTGAATTCTCAGCATCTCTCCTGAAAAATTATGTCTACATCGAACTAGCTTGAAAACAGGAATTAACAGCTGCCACTGATGTGATGTTGATTAACAGAAGGGCCCACCGAATTGCTACCAAGTGTAAAGGCTTGTATATGTGAACAAATATAAATATAGGAAATAAATGCAATATACAAATTATATGACATAGTTATGTAAAATATAGAAAAACATTCAAGTAATAAATATTACATTTAATAAATTGGATTAAAAGGCATAGAACTTTTTCCTTGCTCACATAATAAAATCTTAGGGAGAGGGGAAAAGTTGTATTTGGATCTCCATGTCAAGGGAGATTCCATTGAAAAGGAAATGAAAGCTTTGAACTGACTCTAGTATTGACTGCAGAGCAAACTGTTAAACTAATTTTCCTATGTGTGTTATCAAAGAAATTTTGAGAGAATCAAAGTGAATTCTCATGAGTTTGGTAGCATGTGGCAACAGCAGTTACATGAGGCTGATGTGTTATCCTCCCCTCTGAACCCTAACTTCAATCTCTTGCTATTTCCCAAATTAAGGATGTTCCCTGTAAGATCAAGGCACAGACTCCCCTCACTCTCTCTCTGGTCACAAAACTGTCCCTACATCTGCTTAGAAATTCTCCTCAAGAAAGGCCTCGCCCTTTAAGGGATTGAAGCCAGTTAATTTGTTAATTAAAACTACAAATGAAGGGTATTTGACAGTGATATTTAATGTCATGCATCAAGAGACAGCAGTGTTTCACCTTCACAACCCCGAGGCAGCTGAATTGCTGTTACTGCCAATCTACACAGGGAAAGCAAGCCACAGAGGACAAGCAAGTGGAAGAGGCAGTGACAAAGTCTGACTTAGCTCAGAAATCTTTTTGCTGCCACTTTTGTACTCAGGCTGCTGCTTTCTTACTTCAGGTGAGGTGCAAATGAAATAACTTTGCCTTTGCTAGAGCTGAGGCACAGGTACTGGGTTTTGAAAGGGCTAAACTCTCTGTTATCTCTGCGTTGATATTTTATTGCTGTATTTTGGCCAGCTGGGTAGGAAAGCTTGCAAATAACCCTAGAAATGACCCTGTTCTTTCCTGTTTTATGAATCTCACATAGCAGACACCTGGGCAGCTGTGAGGTGCATTACCGTGGAGATCAGCTCGCTGCAGGAGGGCTGCATGTCCTGCATGGTAATTAGCCCAGCCCTGGCCTGTCCTGGGTATCTGCAATTGACTTTTCCATGTTCCTCTACATTATTAACACATCCTGAAATACTACCAGACCAGAATGCTGTAATTTTATATACATTTAGTATTGAAACAAATAATGACCCGAGTGTAGGCAAAAAGGAATCTGGTCTTCAGAAGGTAAACAAGCATGGTCCAGCCTTCAGGAGCTTGGTCAGGTAGAAGAACTTGCACTGAGACTGTCACATAGGATCACCCAGTGAAAGGTTCAGATGCATGGAAGGAGCCAAATGCATAGAGCCAGTGCAGCTGCAATGGCCAAGGTCCTCACCCTGCAGTCAGGGAGGTGACACTGCTGCCAAAGCCCAGGGCTGGGCTAGCTACACTTTCCTGACACACAATTCTCCTTGCAAAGCTTCACAGCCAGAGCTGCCTCATCTGCATCCCGCCACCTGGTTTTGTTTTCCAGATGTGGGATGCTACCCCATTGCCTGACCTCCTCTGCTGGGGGAGGAACCCCCACCTGCAGCAGAGCACACCAGGCAGTGTCCTAAATGTAGCAGAGGAGCCTGTGGGCAGCTCCCCCTCAGTACCAGCAATTATGGCACCTGCCTGGTGGCCTTTACCTTACCTTTACCTACAAGTGCAGCAAAAAGCTCTTAAATGATCATCCTTTATGTCTGAAAGTAAAAATTATGAAGTTGTTTTCTTCCAAGAAAAGTGCTACAAAAAATACAAAGTCCACCGAGCTGTAGAACCTCCCCAAGGATGGAATGTGCACAGTGCTACCCAGGCTCAGAATTACCAGTGTCTGGAGGGACCTATCTTATCCTCTTTTACCTTCTTCTGCTAGCTCCAACAAGTGGTATTTTAAGCACTACTTTAATGCTGGTCTTCCTTACTGGGCTCAGAACAGACCCCAGCCCTGCTGCTTTGTACTGATGCATCAAAGATGTCTCTCTCCTGGTACTGGCTTGTGATGGGTCTGGGTCTGCATGGGAAGTCCAGGCTTCTTTTTTTTTTTTTTTTTTTACTTACTCATACACTGTATTTAGCTTCTGCAATTCCAATTGTTTCTTAATTCCTTTTATTTTATATACTGTAAGTGCTGTGACTACAAAAGGCCAGAGAGTGAACACATCTCTTTTCTCTCCCTGTCCCCATGCAGGGCACCAGCTCCAACCTGCAGTCAACCTTTCTGCAAAGGGAAGAAACTCACTTCTCCCTCTCCCACAAGTCCTTGATCTTCCCCAGATCAGAACTGGTGCACAGAGAGCACCAGTTCCCTTCCTATGCAAGTTGCTCTACACTCATCAAACAGTAAAAATGTGCCATCAAAACACATTTATAATCTGCACTCCAGTCCAGACCTTGAAGCTTCTGCTTCTACATGGCACTGCAACCCCTTGATCCATCCAACTAATGGATCAAGCAAGCTTCAAGCAAGAGGAACTCTTTCTAAGCCTTCATCATAGTGATAATAAAATGCTGACACAGTCTAAAACTATTCCTGCCTACATGGCAATATATCAGTGTTGCTGCCACAATCATCACCACCATCAGTATTATTACCATCTATATTAGACAAGATAATCTCAGCTATCATTAGTGCTAATTTATTATGCTTATCATGAGCTCTGTCATCAGTGTCATTTGTCTAATTGTTGCTCATAAACCTTTAACAAAGAAAAACAACCACTAATCTGCAACATTTAAATCAGCTCAGCTCTGGGACCCAAAGTGGGAAAGTACATGAAATTCTCAGACCTCCAACAGCCCTGTAACTACTGACATTTTGGAATCAGAACTGTTCTCGAGAAACTGTCCATATCCTCTTGCACAGAGGGCAGTGGGGGAGTAGCAAGTTTCCATCAGGGAAAGTGGGCAGCAATGGTCTCCCTAATCTCCCCTGTCAAACAGACCCTTGTGTGCAGAGCAGGACAACAGAGAGTACCTCCTGGCTAGGGATTGATACCAGCTCAGGACAGGAAACAAGAGCAAGGAACATGAGCCTACCTGTGCATTTATCTCCAAACTGCAGTTTGCTGGAATTATCTTTTCTTCTCAGCAATTTCATTCCATGCCATTGAACTGCAGCAGCTGAGACTCAGTTCAGTTCAGAGTCAGGCACATTTTGTTGTTGATTGAAAATGAGAAATGCTGGGAGATTGCCCAAAGGTAATATCAGTGTGGCAGTGATATTTTACAGCCACTACCAAAACTCCTCCCTTTTGCACAAGTCCATTATAAACCCTTGGATGCCCCCCTGCAGATGCATTTGTGCAACGAGCCTGAACACTGGAGTGACTCTCCCAGTTTCCCATGTGCCAGAGATAAAGTAAAATAATCCAGGACACATAATTTCAAAGTCAGATGCCTAAACCAGAAGTTCCCAGACTGGCAGCAGGGTTACTCCTGCAACACTTGCACAGCAAGGAGCCGTACCAACAAGCCTGCTCATGGCAGGGCTGATCCCACCCACAGCACAGGTCTCCTTGAGCTGCAGGCACGTGTGTGGAAAGCCAGATGTCCTGGTTTGTGTCTCTGGCACAGCACTGGGCCACCGAAGCCAAACTCTTCCCTGACCCAATTGCACAGATGTTGGAAGAGTGGTGACACAAGGGCCATGCTTTTTTATCTTCGGAAGAGCAGCTGCGGGAGGGCACTGACACATATGAGACTATAAATTCCGGTGCAATGAGGCACCTTGCTCTTGTTATGCTTTGGCAACTGGGGAGAAAGCAAACAGCAACCCGTGGCAGAGTGGTTTTGGCAACCAGAACACGATTCCTCACCACTGACATCTGAGTCACGGTCATCCATTCGGGAGGGATGTGGAAGTGAGCACCAGCCGAGTCTCCCAACAGCACAACCCCTTGGGAGTCTGCACCTAATGAAAGCATCTTATTAGTCACAAAGAGCAAACTTTGATGCAAATGATTGCATCCCAGAAATGCTTAAAGAGCAACAGCAATGGCAGCTTGTGGAGTCATGGGGTGACTGGCTACACCACCCTTTTTCAGCATGTGGCTAAAACGTTCAGACCTTGCGATGGGATTTTAACTCGCCACAGCAAAACCTGACTAACAGACACGTGCCCACAAACCTAGAGAAACAGCTGGGGACTGAGCATGGAAAACAGGAGAGGTCTTGCTAATCAGAAAAAAGTCCTGGCTGCATTAAAGGATGGATGTTATTTAAGCAGAGGCTCTGCTGTGCAGCCAGCATTTATTTTTACTACGCATAGAATATGTATAAAAACAGTATTTAAACATTATGGGAAATCGGATTACTCAGGAAATTGCTCAAAGCTCCTTATAAGAGAACTGGCTGGTGGATGTACTACTCATGAGTATTTCTGATGGAACAATCTGTCTGGTTTATAATTAATTCTACTTAGCATTTGTAGATTGCTTTTTAACTAAAAATGTTGAAAAGCCTTGCCAGGCAATCGGTCATCCTCAGAATGCTGATTTAAAGGTAAAGCAAGGTGAGCAGCAACTGTAGCCATGGCTGTTCAGTGGGGGTGTGATTTGTGCTTACGTGTACACCCAGACACTCACATGGCTGCCAGAGAGATCAGCCCATGGCATCACTTCATCTCTTTCAGGCCTTCTTTGGAAAATTGTCAGCATCACTGCTGGCACCATTGCTGGTATTTACAGCAAAGGGTCAAACTGGACACACACGGAGCTTAAGCTGCTCTCAGTCACAACAGCAGATGCAGAGGTGATATCTCTCTTCGCTGCTGTCCCTTATCTGTGTATTTCAGCTTAATAACTGAGCTGGCTTTTAGCAGGAAATTAGCAGCAGTCTGTGCTTTTCATGTTTCATCTCTGCCAGTCCACAAGATTAAAAAAGAAAATAAATTATTTTTCCATTTTGCCATTTTCATGAAGTTGCAAAGCCCATTGCCTTTTCCCTACATCTGCAATTATGGTGAAAACATTAAAATATTTATGAAATTAATACAAAAGACAAGCTGCTTCTTTTATTGACTGTAAAGATTTACCTTTGCAGAATTTCTCCTCGTAGGGAATTCCATCTTTTGGATCCACGCCCTGTTGGAGGAGAGAAGGGGCAGATGATGCTATCTATCTAGTGCCTGGAAAATGGGCAGTGCAAAACAGAGGCTAAGAATTCGGTTCTTTTTGAATATTTGTCTGCAGGAAGCACTGCATCATGATAACGATGCTTTCCATTGCATTATTTTAATAAGTATATGTACATTTAAATTAATTATAATAGCTATAATTTAAATAATCATAAGCATCAATAAACAAACTTTGCTCATAACTTCCTCCTCTATGTTTCCTTGGTTTTTAATAAACACAGTTTTATTACTTGGAATATCAAAGGTAGTAAATAAATAAGGCTACTCCAAATCAGTCCATAAACCAGAATAAATAAAAAATTAATGTTTGCAGACTAATTTAAAAGGCAGGAAAAAAAGAGAAGAAGCAATGAGGAAAGAAATATAAGAGTCTACTTAATTTACTTACCCATATACCATTGCAGTTAGAGTCACTTTCCACATCCCAGTTAACAGGACTGAAATGATTACAAAAAGATTTGCAGTATTACAGAAAAAAAAAAAGAAAAAGAAACACCCCCCCCCCAAAAAAAAGAAGCCAAAGGAAATTTTGAGGAAATCAGATCCTTTCTGCCATTTTACACTAGAATTATAAAATACCTAGAAATTCTTTTCTGCACAGAAGGGTGGGGTTTTTTTGTCCCGATTTGGAAGCTAAGAGAGTCATATTTTTCCTAGCAAAATGCAGTATTAACTTAATACTTAAGTTGTTGAACGAAACTTACATTTTTAGTTTGCATAGTCACTTAGGCAAAGTGAATGGTAATGATTGTAGTAGGAGATTGGCCCTTTTAACCTTCCCTATTCCTTGCTTTTAAGAATTCACTGAAGCCCCTCACTCTGAATCCAGTGTGGTGTAATGGGGATTTCCTCTGGCCAACAACAGAGTGTGGCAAACTCAAGGTTCTTTTACAGGGAGACTCCATCTCTTCAGACTAGGACTACACAGGGACTGACTCTCTAAAACCTTTTCTGCTAATGCAGGTATCCTGCCCAGGCTGATGGCACATCATTCATTCAAGCCCAAACCTTTAAACTCAGCTTATCTGGTCACAACCCAGGCTTTAAAAAGACTCCTGGTCAACAGCTTCTTAAAAAATGCGTGGTACAGGAGAACTCTACCTTTATAGCACAGGGCTAAATAGCAAGAGTAGGGGACTCTGTTCAAGGCCAACCTGTTAAAACTGGCTGTGCATTGCAGGTGTGCAGAGAAGAATGTGTTCAGGCAGCTGGGAGGCATTCACCTGGAAAGCACTCACTTAGAAGAACTCATATTTAGCTCTACATTTCTACCAGCACAACATGAGGAAGGGATGCTGGAGCTCAGCAGCCAGCCATGAGCACCACAGTTTTGCCCTGCCTCCCTAAAGTAGTCTCAGCCCACATCAGCTGTAGTGGCATATGGCTTATAAGCCCCAGTGGCTTGGTTTCCATTCCCACCTTTGGTCTGTCTGACCAATTTTGGCTGCAGGCAGTTTAGAGATAGGAAAGAAACCTGTGAACTACCCCTTAGGCTAATGAACCCCATTCCTGATCTTGATCATCCCTTCTTATCTCCATTGAAGGAAAATCAAGCAATGAGCAGTGATGTGCTGCTCTCTTAAAGTATGTCCAAAGCCAAATATGGAGCTCATTCTTCCAGAAGCCACAATTACTGAGAAGACTTTAAAATAATTAAAAGCTTTACCGTCTGCCAGGGTACACGGTGATGTTTTTGTCGTTGCAGTCTCTGCCTCTCCAGTGATATCCCCTCAATGTCTGAAAGCCAGGAGAAGCACACAGAGGGGATGTTCATTGTTACTCTTGCACTTTTAATTTAAAATATCTGAAATGAGAATCTAACTCAAGGTGTAGGAATAAAACCCAGTAAATTGGTTGTATTCCAGAGTCCCTTTGCTAAGCTTTAAGAAATGGCACCTTGCACACTTTGGTGCAGAAATTAGACAAGCTGGCAATTTAATTTGGTTTTTTTTTATATGACTTTACTTCACCTATTAATTCAGTAAACAGACCACTCAGCAGCAGAGCAATTTGCTTCTGCAGGGAGCAAAGCTTTATGATTCCATCTCCCCAGGTGGTGTAAGCGAATGATTGTTTTTCATCCAGAAAAAAAAACCTCATCTTTTATGACAAAAAAGCCCTCCATCCACTCTTTTATCTATTTTCATGTGAATGAATAAGGTTTTGTGGAAGGTAGGAGGAATCCCTTAGACAATTCCATTATCAAAGGATCATTGTACCAAAGGAAAAACTTTGCTTACCGGGAAGGTACTAAATTTATCTCCATCAAAATCTTCAAAAGGCAGTTTATTTCTTATGACACTAAAAACCATAAATAACAAATGCAGTGTTAACATATAGAAGCAAACCTATTCAACAGGAAAAAAACACAGTGAAGTGAACAGAATAGCTGGCATGTCATTTGCAACTCCATAATCACTCTTAGGTGCATGCTTGTACTTCAGCGAAATTATTCTGTCCAAAGGAGCAAAATCTGATTTCTTTCAATATCTGCTGACTGAGCTCTCGAGGTGAGGCTGATGGACTCATGTGTGGCTGCAACATTGAACATTCAGTCTCTAAAACAAACTAGGACATCAAATCTATGGTAAAAGTAACTATTTTTTAAAAATAAATACTACACTCTGCCTGGCTGACGTCCTACCTGAGAAAGGTAGGAGGCCTTGTAATGATGGAGACTGACTTACTTTGGTAAAAAACAAATGCCAAATACCCTTTGTTATAATCATCCCTCAAGTCTTTACACCTGCTTTCTCCTTTTGTGTTTAGGGTAAAATTGGATTTAACATGAAGAGGAAGGACTGTACACACTGAATTCACAAGTGACCTTATGCTTTACCTGAGGATTAGTGTCCCATTTTGCAGTTTCTGTGTCTAGTCCCACAAACATCTGGCCATGCTCAAACATATTCAAGAAAAGTATTAAAGTATTTGACTTTGATTTGAGCAATGAGTGGTCCCTCAGTGGTCCCCCACGGTGCCTAACTACATTAACCTTCGAAAACTATGTATTTTTATTTCACACTGTGTTTCCAGCAACCCTATAGGCTTTAGTGGTACCTGAAGCAGGTGTTAAATGATGGTGTCAGTTCTGTCCCCCTTCCTATTTAGCTTGGACACATGCTAGATCTCACGTGGTGCTGCCCAAGTATGGTGCCTCATTTTGGCTACAGGCTACAATTTAGCTCACCTACACCGAGCAGATTTTCATATCTGGCCCAGCAGGCATTCCTCTTTGAATGAAATGCTAACCACTCTTTCTCTGAAAAGTTTTCTTTGAGTTCTTCCAGCCTCTTGAACTTATAAGAGATATTGAACCTGGCTCAGAGAGGAAATAGTTCCAATGAGGGTGGATTCCTCAGACTGCAAGGGCATCAGGATAAGAAAAAATGCACAGGAAACAGGTGGCATGCACTCCTGGTAGGGGCTCCTTATTCTGTCATTGATCAGTAATTGCTTTGAGCTACTTCTTCTCCACAGCAAGATTCAGTGGCAAGGAACTGGCACAGATCCAGACCACCTAAAAGAGTCCAACTGCCGAACATTTTTTTATAGCTACAGAAAGAATAAGGAAAACAAAAAACCAACGAAAACCACAAAAGAGAGAGAAGGAGGTCAGAGGAGCTGAACACATGCTATCAAACATGTGATACACAATTTGATTCCTGCTTTCACTGCTTGGGCTCACAGGGCTCAAACTCAGGTTACTTGTCCTCACATTTCAAGGATGTTTAGGAGATGTTTCATGTTTATCAAGCCATTCCCAATAAACTCTTGATATCCGCAGTTTCAATTAAATGAGTAGAAATAAATGAGCAAGTTAGTCTTGACAGTCAAATCAGTCAAATTAGACTGCTGATATTTATTCTTAGATTTGCTCAACTCCTCCTCCAAATCACTGGAGCAAATTTACCAACACGCTTTGCTGCCCCCAGCCTGTTTTCAGAAACCGACTCAAAATCAGCACTGTCAGCACTGCACAAAGTTGGTTTTCCTGTCCACCATCCACAGGGCTTGTTTAAATATGTTGAGATTCTCCTGCACTTTGCAAATGACAATCCATGTTCCTCACATATATGAAGGTGCTGATGGACTTCCTGCCCTGAGCTATGGGCACCACAATTCAGTGAACAAGTGCAATGGAGAAGTTTCCCAAGCTCAGGAAATCTTGGAAAATCTTGGGCTCAGGAGAAAATTGGGTCGCTCTTGGAGTTGTCCTGCTGTGTGTCATGTATCTCACCTCAGGAACCCACTAAAATTATGCAGATATTTTAAGTATTGAAAAAGCACAAGGATCCCTCTGAGGAATTTTACCCACATGAATTCTATAGCCTCCTATGCTACCTGGGCAATAGTTTTACGAAGGAAACCAAATGGAGTAAAATATAGGACGATTTGTTAAGTGAGGATGACTTTTGAAAGAAAAAAATGTACCATATTCTGTTTCTGGTTAAGGACTGAAAACTTTATACATACTACTTAATCTTCTCACACAGGTTATCCAGAAGAGGAAATGCACATACAGCTGAGAATCCCGTGAAGATCTTCTGGAGGGAACAAAAATAAGAGAAGGTGGATACATTAAATCATAGAGGCAGTGTGGCTTGGGGTAATGAAGTCCAAAGCTAAATCATGTATTGTCTGCCTAGAAATATCTGAAAACTCCAGTGACTTCATGAAGGGTTCTACATGCCAGAGGATTTAGACACAACACAGCAGACAACTTGAGGATTTCAACTGAGCATTTTATAAATCAACTTCTCTTGCTTTCAAAGAGCTGTAAAACTAAAAAGGAAGGAAGAATCTCCTGTGAAACTGTCTCTTCTCATGTACCAAAGTTGTTTTTTTCACTCTTTGTAAAAACTGCTGTTCTCATGTTCAATAAACACAGTGGTGTCTGACACTTAGTGCTAAGCAAGTGGAAGTGACACACTGTGGGCCATAAGGCTGGTTTCTGCAGGCTTGGGAAGAGTTGAATAAGAACAATTCCAAAGAAAGGAGAAATGGGAGGATCAAGCACATGCATAGAATGAGATTTTTAATGAGATTTTTTACCTGGAAATCTCATAACCAGGCTTCACCTTGGTCAGACCTGCAAGCTGTAAAAGACAGCTGCTGCAGAATAAACTCTTTCAAAATTGGTAGACCATAAGCAAGCTAATCCAGTCAAGGTACCAGGTGACAAAGAAGCTTCAGAAGCTGAGAGAAACCTTGTTAATGAATGCTCAATTTATGGAAACATTACATTGCATCAATAATTGACCTCAAAATATGCTGCTAAAGTGTCTTCACTCTAAGTTCAGGTAGGCTTTAAACACAGGTGGCATTCAGGTAAATACAGAGGGCTGGTTGCTGCACTGTCACTATTATCTATTACCTAATTAACTAATTCATTAACGAATTACCTATTCACTAGTGTTGCATTCAGCATGTAAATATGGAGTAGATGGGCAAATGGACACTACATTCATAACTACATGCATAGAGGGGTAGTTATTTATATTGCCATAGCACTTTGGAGGTCTGTCCTTGGAACCTTGTGTTACACACTTCACACACAGAGAAAAAAACCAAAAAGTGTAGTGCCACACCGATGGGGGATGACAGACCACTTTCTGAAGGCCTCAATGGAGAAATCAAGGGAGAAAAAAAGAAAGTCAAGGGGGCAAGAGACAAGAAATCCGCAAGCCCCATCATCCCCCCTCAGTTAACTCATCAGCTCTGTCCAACACACTCAAATGACAAGGCTGGAGCTGCACAGGCTTGCAGGGGAATATGAGGTGGAGAGAGTGCCAGTGGAGTCGAAGGAGAAGCCAAAACACAACCACAAAAGAAATGGGTAGAAACGGCCAAAAGGAGCCCAGAGTTGGCCCTTTCCATAAGCTGAAAGATCAACCTCATCCCACCACTTTGGCTCCAGCCACCCCTGCTTTTCCCCATCCATCTGTATCCCTCTATTTGATTTCCTTGCCAGCCTGGGTCTCTCTGGGCTATTCCTGCAGCAGGGCAGGGTCACAGGGCCTCCACTTTGCTCCCTGTGTGTGCATACACATGTATGGCCAGACAGGCAGAGAGCACGAGAGATGTGCAAGTAGGATGACAGCTTTTCTCAAAGAGCTTTGCACACTTATGGATGCCTCCCTGGAAAAAGGAAATAAACCACTTCCCCCAAGTTGTCCATGTAGGACTAATCTCAGCACTGCCTCAAAAAGCACTAGAAGCTCTTTAACGTTCCATCAGGCTAAGATTTGCAGTGTCTTCATTTGTGCTGTCGGTTTTTCACCTCAGTCTATGTCACAGCACGAAAAGACTTTGTAATTAAGGCATCTTCAGCTGAAACTGCACCGGAAAAACAAACTACGGGGCTTTCAATAAATAAATAAAACATTTCACTCTTCTCACAAGCTGCATTTAAAGTCTAGTCCTTGCTGAAAATGGAATAAAACCTTCCCTACTTTCTTCTCGGCTAGGAATTTGAAAATCGGCCTCTGTTAGTTTCAAAGAAAGATTACCCTGCAACCCCAGAGATTGCCTAATTTTGGTGGCAAAGGTTGGCATGATGGTGCCCTGGCAGTGGCACAGGAGGTGTTGAGTTGGGCTTTGAGAGAGAGTTGCAGCAGCATCCCAGAGCATCCCAGAGCACAGCATCCTTGGGCTTCCCAGCCTACACGTCCCCACAGCATGTGGCAGAGAGAGGTCTGGACATAGCACTTCAGCTCTGCTTGGGGATGTACAGGAGAGCAGCTCACCTCTTTTTGAGGTTGTCTTGTGTTATTCTTAAGGAGCACAGGATTAAAAAAGGGGATAATCTTTGCATGTGCATGTGTAATTGAGGGAGCTGAAGAGCACAGGTGAAAAGACACCTTAGGGTCCTTCCCAATAAAGCTAGACTGCGATTGCTGTATGTATTCTGGGGAGGAGACGGATTACTTTCCCCTGTGTAACACGAGTGGGTGGTGCAGGAGACTGGTTCATACCCTCCTCTGCCTTCCAGTTCCCTTTTGGCTCCCTCTGTGGCTTCCCAATTCTCCTGTGAGTTGCAGGCACCACGTAGTCATGACAGGACTGCACGCATGGTGCTCATCCTCACTGAATGCTACAGCCATGACTGCATTTGTCTTTCTTCCACTGCTACTGCTCACAGATGCCTCTTAGTATCTTCTCCCCCCAGAAGAAAATTTCGTGCTAGAGGTGCTCACAGTGATTGATAACACCAATATTTATTCATTGCCTGCTAACATTCTCTAATGACATTTCCATAATGATTTTAATTGGTTTTACAACAAAGAGTAATAATGAGTCCCGAATGCTTGTTGGTGTTTGCTTTAAGCCACTCACTCACAAAATGGCCCACTACTTTTAAGGAATGGAGATATTTATTAGATTTTTTAAAATTTTGGTTTTTTTTTTTGTTTCTGTGTTTGTTTGCAGCTACTTTCACTGCATCTCTACATCTCGAAAATGCCTTTTGTTTTTCCCAAATCCACAATGATCCTAAGAAATACACAGTAAATACAACTCCCTTGGAAGGCAGCCAGACATCCTGTTCTCACTACCAAAATCCATAATCATGTCTCTTATAATGTGACATTTTTGTCCAGCATGAGTCAGAGCATAAAAGAAACCAGGTGAATATTTTTCTGTCTCCACCTGTGTGGATGCAGAAAT